>NC_057807.1:262491332-262499945 GCF_018294505.1 Triticum aestivum
AGAAAATAAAAATATGGCGCCTTGAGGCTCGTTATTGCTTACCGGGTGTTACTGCTGCGCAAAATGTTAGTTTATTCATGCGAAAAAGAAAAAAGCACGAAATTTGATAACTTTTGCATAGCATATGATCTTTATTTATGCACGGGGTCTGCGCCCGGCTTTGTACAAAGGGTTACATGCAACAGCGGCAAGGCTTGTACAAAAGGTGGTTGCCGGAACAGGTTCCGGCAACCGCGCCTTATGGGTAAAACTTGCGAAGATGCTCTATGTTCCAGGAGTTGCTCACCGGAAAGCCATCTTCGGTCTCAAGGCGGACAGCGCCGGGCCTAGTGACTCGCTTCACCCAATAAGGGCCTTCCCACTTTGGCGTCAACTTGTTGGAATTCTTGGTGGATTGAACGCGCCGAAGAACAAGGTCGCCTTCCTTGAAGCTTCTGGCATTGACTTTGCGGCTATGGTAGCGGCGGAAAGCTTGCTGGTAGCGAGCAGCTCGTACAGCAGCCTGAAGACGATCCTCCTCGAGGAGCAGCGTGTCATCTTGCCGCAGCTGCTCTTGCTCAAGCTCATCATAAGCGAGCACTCGAGGCGATCCGTATACGAGTTCCGTGGGGAGAACTGCTTCTGCTCCGTAGACGAGAGCAAAAGGTGTCTGGTCGGTGGCTCGATTTGGCGTCGTCCTGATCGACCAAAGAACCACCGGCAACTCCTCGATCCAATTTCTTCCGCACTTGTGCAGCCTGTCGAAAGTTCTGGTCTTGAGCCCACGCAGCACTTCAGCGTTTGCCCTCTCCGCCTGACCGTTGCTTCTCGGGTGAGCAACAGAGGCGAAGCAGATCTTGGTGCCAAGATCTTGGACGTACTGCATGAAGGTGCGGCTCGTGAATTGTGTGCCATTGTCGGTGATGATCTTGTTGGGGACTCCGAAACGGCAAACAATTGACCTGAAGAACTTGACTGCTGACTCTGCTGTCACCTTCCTTACTGCTTCCACCTCCGGCCACTTTGTGAACTTGTCGATCGCCACGTACAAGTACTCAAAGCCCCCGACAGCTCGGGGAAAGGGGCCGAGGATGTCGAGCCCCCAGACCGAAAATGGCTAGGATAAAGGGATTGTTTGGAGAGCTTGAGCTGGCTGGTGTATCTGCTTGGAGTGGAACTTGCACGCTTCACACTTGGTTACTTGTGCAGTTGCATCCTGGAGGGTTGTTGGCCAAAACAAGCCTTGCCAGAGGGCTTTGCCGGCAAGTGCTCTTGCGCTAATGTGGTGACCACATATGCCTCCATGTATCTCCGCCAACAGCTCCTATCCTTCTTCCCGGGTAATGCACTTCAATTTCACTCCGTTGAATCTTCTTCTGTATAGCATGTCATCGACAAACTGGTACATACTTGATTGCCGGGATACTTTCTCCGCTTCTTCTTGTTCTTCGGGAAGTTCTCCTGTTTGAAGGAAATGGACGATCTGCTGTGCCCATGCCGGAGCTTGTGGCTCGACGACAAGGACTAAAGGCGCAAATGCTGCTGCGGGAACATCTGCTTCTACGGCAAGAATCTATGATCCAGCCGGAGCATGATGCTCCCCAGCAAGCGTGTCGGGACACAACTTGTCGGGAGCGTCTGCTTCAACGAAACAAACCCTGGGGCTTGTCGGAGCAGACTGCCCCTCAGCACTCTTTGTGTTGATCCTGGGGACCTTCTTGGCGGCGGCTTCGGGGAGCTCTGCCGGAAAGTAATCACTAGTAACCAACTTTCTCTTCTTGCTCTGCCCAGTTGATGGTGTCACAAACGATTGAGTCAGCTTGAGCACAAAAATGCCTGGTTCCACAGGCAACTTGAGTGCGGCGCATTTTGACAGGCCATCTGCAATGTCATTCTGAGCTCTCGGAACATGTTCCATCTGTAGGCCATCAAAATGCTCTTCCAGCTTCCTCACTTCATCAATGTAAGCTTCCATCAATGGACTCTGATAATCCTTGTTCACTTGACGGACGACAAGCTGCGAATCGCCCCTGATAATGAGTTTCTTGATCCCAAGTTCTGCTGCGATCCTGAGTCCGGCAAGCAATCCTTCATACTCTGCAGTATTGTTTGTTGCTTGCTCCTTGGGAAAGTGCATCTGGACCACATACTTGAGGTGCTCTCCGGTGGGTGCGACAAGTAACACACCCGCACCGGCGCCTTGCAGCGAGAATGCACCGTCAAAGTACATGATCCATTCTTTGCTTGCCTCCTTGACGGGAATACTCGTCTCCGGAGTTTCTTCATCAGGTGTCGGCGTCCATTCTGCTATGAATTCTGCCAATGCTCGGCTTTGAATAGTTGAGGTACTCTCGAACTTGAGGCCAAAGCTTGACAATTCCAGTGCCCACTCAACAATCCTGCCTGTTGCTTCTGGATTCTGCAATATCCTCTTCAACGGAAAGCGAGTGACAACTGTGATCTCGTGTGCTTGAAAACAATGGCGCAGCTTCCTTGAGGCCATGAGAAGGCCGAAAAGCAACTTCTGCACACCAGAGTACCTTGACCTAGCCCCCTGCAGAAGGGAACTGACAAAGTAAACTGGGCGTTGCACCATCTTCTTCTGTTTCTCTTCTTGTGGCTGCACAGATCCATCCTTGTCGGGACCAGAGCTCGTCGGAGAAGCCCCCTGCTTGTCGCTGGATGTGCTTGCCGCGGCCACTGGCTCATCATCCGCCTCTCTCTCCGCCACTAACGCAGCACTAACCACTTGATTGGTTTCCGCTAGATATAGCAGCAACTTTTCTTGTGGCTTAGGTGCGACAAGTGTTGGAGTAGTGGACAGGTACCTCTTCAAATCCTGGAGCGCGGCCTCCGCTTTCGGAGTCCATTTCATGGGTCCTGCCTTTTTCAAAATTTTGAAAAACGGCAGGGCGCGCTCCGCGGACTTGGAGATGAACCTACTGAGAGTAGCTACACAGCCGGCAACTCTTCGCACATCCTTGACGCGCTTCGGTGCTTCAATCTACTCAATGGCATTGATCTTGTCGGGATTGGCTTCGATCCCTCTCTGGGATACAAAGAACCCGAGAAGCTTGCCGGAAGGAACTCCAAACACGCACTTCTCGGGGTTCAACTTGAGATTGATCTTACGCAAATTTGCAAAAGTCTCATCCAAATCTTGGATCAAAGTTGCTCTATCCTTGCTCTTGACCACTATGTCATCCATGTAAGCTTCTACATTTCTGTGCAGCTGTGGCTCAAGAGCATGACTGACTACCCTTGCAAATGTGGAACCAGCATTCTTTAGTCCGAAAGGCATCCGTACAAAGCAGTACGTGCCACATGGAGTAATGAATGCGGTTTTCTCTTCATCCTCTTCTGCCATGAAGATCTGATGATATCCTGAGTATGCATCAAGAAATGAAAGCAGCTCACATCCTGCCGTGGAGTCAACAATCTGGTCAATGCGCGGCAAGGGAAATGGATCTTTGGGACAAGCTTTATTAACATCAGTGAAGTCAATACAAAGCCTCCACTTCCCGTTGGCCTTGCACACGACTACTGGATTGGCTAACCACGTTGGATGGAGTACTCCTCGGACAAGGCCTGCTGCTTCCAACTTCTTGATCTCTTCTGCAATGAACTCTTGGCGTTCCACCGCTTGCTTCCTAACTCTCTGCTTGACATGCCGCGCGTGAGGACAAACGGCTAGGTGGTGCTCAATTACTTTCCTGGGAACGCCGGGGATGTCAGATGGTTGCCATGCCAACACATCGACATTCGCCCGCAGGAAAGCAACGAGCGCGCTTTCCTATTTAGGGTCAAGCGTGGCACTGATGGTGAAGGTACCACCAGTGCTATCCTCCTTGGCGGCCACTTTCTTGGTCTCTGGTGATGCTGTATTCGCTTTCTTGCACTTGCCGGTGGAGCTCGATGGTGCGTCCTCGACGGTAGCGCAGCACTCCAAAGAGGTGCGCTTGCCGGAGTGGGCATCAGAGCTACTCTTGCCGGACTTGGTCTTCTTCTTCCCCCCGGGAGCTTCAGCGGCAAGTGGTTTGCGTTCCCCTGCGGCTGCTGCTTCCCGGTAGATCTTGTCGGTACAGATAAGTGCATCTTTCTTGTCGCCGGGAACAGAAATGACACTTATCGAACCGGGCATCTTGAGCACATTGTAGGCGTAGTGAGAGGCTGCCATGAACTTGGCAAGCGCTGGATGGCCAAGTATCCCATTGTAGGGCAATGGGAAATCAGCGACGTCAAATGTGACTCTCTCTGTCCTGAAATTCAGCTCACTGCCAAATGTCACTGGCAGTGTGATCTTCCCCTTCGGCTTGCTCCTTCCCGGGTTAATTCCTTGAAAGGTACCAGTCTCTTCGAGCTCGCTGTCGGGGATCTGGAGCTTCTTGAGCACCGCGGAGGAAATCAGATTCAGGCCGGCCCCGCCGTCAACCAACATCTTTGTGACCTTGAGATTGCGGATGGTTGGCGAAACCAACATCGGCAAGCACCCGACCGCAGTGATGCGATCAGGGTGATCCTCAACATCAAAGATGATGGGCGTGCCGGACCACTTCAGGGGCTTGCGTGATTCAACTGATGGTTCTGCTGCATTTACTTCCCGCACCCACTGTTTGAGTTGGCGGTGCGAGGTGTGCAGAGAAGCACCGCCGTCAATGCACAAAACCTCTGTTTCCTTCTGAAACTCCTGCTCGTCGGTCTCATCCTCCTCCATCTCATCATCTTCATCTTCGTCTTCGTCCATTTCGCGGCCACGGGGACGCCTGTCTCCTTGCCGTTGCTTGGCCTTCCCGCGACGCCCTCCCCGGGTGGGACGCTTCTTGCCGGATCCTCCGCCACCTTCCTGGGCCTTCTCCTTGTCACGGTGCTCGTATTCGGCTTTCTGTAACTCAACGAGCTGCTCAACCTTCTTGCAGGCCTGGAGATCATGGCCCTTGGTGCGGTGGATCTTGCAATATTGTTTGCCGGAGCCGTCCTGCTTGTCGGCGGCCACCACAGCCTCGCCGGAGTCACCAGCTTTGGCCTTCTCGGTGCCGCCTCCGTTGCCGGACTGCTCGACAGCTAGCACATCCTTAGCCTTCCTCTTTCTGTTATTCTGCCTCCGGTTCTTCTTTGCCGGAGGGGCGTCCTCACTGTCAGATCCTTCTGCTCCTGCATTCTCTCCAGGGAGTTTCCTCCCCTCTTCAGCCTGTGCACACTTGTCGGCCAGAGCATATAGCTCGCTGACATCTCTGATCTTGCACATCGCCATCTCCTCCCTCATCCTGCGGTTACGCACGTTCTGATGAAACGCGCTGATAACCGCGGCAGGGTGGACATCTGGGATGTTGCGCTGCACCTGGCTGAATCTCTGTATGTACTTGCGCAGGGGTTCTCCTTCTTTCTGGGCGAGCAGATGAAGATCGCTCTCCTGGCCAGGGGGTTTGTGGCCGCCTGTGAAGGCGCCGACAAACTGATGACATAGGTCCGCCCACGAAGAGATGGAGTTGTCCGGCAAGTGCATGAGCCAAGATCTGACGTTGGGCTTGAGCACCAGCGGGAAGTAGTTGGCGAGGATCTTCTCGTCGCGCCCCCCGGCAGCCTGCACCGCTATGGTGTAGACGCTGAGGAACTCTGACGGATGTATCCTGCCATCGTACTTCTCGGGTACGTCTGGCTTGAAGTTCTTGGTACTGGGCCACTGGACCTGCCGCAGCTCACGAGTGAACGCAGGGCAACCTGCCGCGTACGGCAAGTCGCCTGGTTCCCCTGGCGCATGCGTATCAGCAGTGGGCCCAGCGCGCTGGTCAGACTGTCGTCGCGCTTCTCTTTGACGCTCGATACGAGTACGAGCGTCTTCCTGTCTTCGTTCTTGGAGAACTTGGCGTTGATCACTGCGAGCTCGTGGGTCCGACGATGCAATGGAGTCGGTGTCGAGGTTGGCCCGCTGAGTCGGCGATCTTGGCCTTCGGGGCGGGGAATGCACGGTAGTGGCACCCCCGGCGGTCTTGTTGGCATCGGCTTGCGCTCGGGCGTCTTGCCGGGGCTTCGATGTGCTCGGTTGCCGGGGCTTGTCGCCGTTGGCGAAGCCGATGAGGCTCTGAATGGTGGCCCTCCAGTCGTCGATCTTGTCCGGTGCTGGAGGGTAGTCTAGTAGCAGTTGGGCTCGTGCCAACGCTTCCTCTGAAGTCTTCGGCGGTGGGGGCGAACGGCGCGAGGAGCGGGATATGCTCGAACTTCTAACAACATTAGAAGGAGCAGCATCCCGTCCAGGCGACCGTGCCGCGCTCGTGCCGACATGTTGATGTGCACGTTGGCCTTGAGGGTCCCGCGATCCGCCGGCCTGGCCTTGTTCCAACGCGAGCACAGTGCCAGGGGCACCATGGCGTTGTTGATCCCGCACCTCCTGAGAAGGGTGCGGCGCATGTACGGACGCCGAAGCTTGAGGGGCTTTGTCCTTGGACCTGGTGACGATGTGAGTTCTCCCGTCGACGCCCGTTCCTCCACCAGCGTCTACCCCACCGCCCGTTTGCTCCGGCGGCAGTGGGATCGACGTGGACGGAGCGGCCACCTCCGAAGCCTTCTTCTTCGGTGGCATGTCGATGAAGATGTTGGTGTAGCGCGCGTGAAGACCGGATCAGGTTCGCACAACCTCGACGCCCCCCTACCTGGCGCGCCAAAGATGTCGTGGAAAAATGAGCACCTATGGGGCAGGGCCCCTTCTCGGTCCGGCAGGGAGCGGAGGGCACACAAAGAGCAGATCGAGGTCGAACACGCGAAGGATTTTTACCCAGCTTCGGAGCTCCCGGAGGGATAAAACTCCTACTTCTGCTTTGTGTTTGTATTCTGTTCTTGCTCAAGAGCGTAGGTGTGCTGTGGTTTCGAATGGGTTCAACCCCTTCTACGTGCGCATGGGCATCCTTTTTATTGTCTAAAGGGGTTACCGACAGGTGGCAACGCAGAGAGAGGGGTAAAAAAAGTAAAAACGGGGGTTGGTACAACCGCTATCAACAGTGCCCCCTACCTAACTCTGACGGCAGGGGACAAGGGCATTTAATGCCTGTCCGGTCGCCCAAACAGTGTAGGAAACGACCGTTAGGGGCGGCACCGATCGCCACGATGGCCTCCCAGTCATCTTCACTTGCCACCTTGCACCGCTTGGCTGCGCAGCTACCCGCCACATGCACCAAGAGCGATCCTGCGGCGACACGTCGTCGGATGCGCTGGAGCGTGGGCTCAGAGTGGTGGCTTCGCCGCGGCAAGCGCCTTGACGCGGTCGCTGTTTTATCGCACCCGCAAGCTTGTCGCTCGCCGGGTCTTGCCGGGACGCGCGGCGCGTCGCGGCAAGTCTCTTGGAAATTTCTTGGTTGGCCTTCCCGGCAAGCTCCTCTTGCCGGGGCCTTGTCCTTCCCGGCAAGCTCCTCTTGCCGGGGTCTTGTCTTCACAGTCAAACACTTTGTTCTTGAATGGCACAGATAGGAATGACAGAGGATCTTGGCGGACGCCCGGCAAGGCTTGCCGCGGGGACGCTGCGACTGCCCGTGCACAAGTTCGGGGTACTAAGGTACCCCTACTTTAGTACACCGACACGCGCCTTGTTAGCCCGAAATATTTAAGATATATATTTGTCTTGTTGTGCTCCGACAACTCCCTCCATCTCAACCTGCGCCTTGCTATTCCAAAATTACAACGCGCGCGAAAACTCCCACCTCCTGTGAAATCCCGACACGCGAAATGCCCGTGGTGCCCCTGAACCGAAAGAACCGCCTCAAATCGGTGGGGGGGGGGGTACTTTCGTAACTTACCCCACATTTTGGACAAGCGCATCTCTAAGCCATGGTTCCCCACTGCCATCCCATCCGCCCACCCATTCGTACACCGAGGCCGTGAAAACCCGCGACGAAACCCCACACCCTGCTCCGTCCGCCACCCAGCCGGAGCTTCTTCCCCGACGACATCGTCCATAGCAACACCTCAACGTCCCTCATCCACCGTACCGGATGAGGATCCGTCGTCGATCTCATCGTCCCGCCGGTTCAGCCACCCCATCCTCCACCTCCAAGGAGCTGCCCTAACGTTCCCCTCGTCTTTCGCGCCACCTCCATTCCCACACCGCCGTCTTCACCTGCACCACCGGAAAAGCATCATCATCACCATTTCCTCGGATGAAGCTGTGGCCTAATCGGCACCACCAAAGAGGTTGTACACTAATCGCCGCATTTTCTTCTTGATTCGATCTCACGGTGCTGCCGGCGCTCAGTCCCGAGCCGACACGGCGCGGCTCCATCCACGGCGGCGTCACTGGCCACTTCCTCCATAGCGTCACTCCCTCGGCGGCGACGTCCACATCAGTAGGAGCTGCTGCTGCTTTAGCTCTCGCTCGCGCTGCTGCTCTGCTCTTGCTCTCGGTCCCCTGCCTGGTCTGCTCTTGCTATTGCTCTTGCTCACGCTGCTGCTCTCGCTCTTGCTCTTGCTTGTGATGCTGCTCCGATTTGGCTACGCTTCAATCGACTGAATCGACTTTTGGGTCAGTCGATTTCCAAGGGTTGGGCTCACCGGGGTGAAGGAAGAACCAGCCGCAGCGGGGAGGGGGCCTCACCGGAGAGGTACCCCACTATCTATCTTAGGGTTCAGGATGGGGGCGGTGGTCGCCGG
>NC_057807.1:263228916-263235931 GCF_018294505.1 Triticum aestivum
CGGCGCGGGGACGGCGGCGGTGCCCACGTGTCGCGCGCTGATTGGCTGGGCGCGACGGCGCTGACGTGTCCGGCTCCGTCGGGACATGTCCGGCGGCGGAGAGGGAGCGGGGCTAGGGTTAGGGGGAAAATCATCCGCGAAAATGGAAGGGGAGGGCCTATTTATAGGTAGAGGGAGCTAGGAGAGTCCAAATGAGGAGCGGTTTTCGTCCACACGATCGTGATCGAACGACCGAGAGCATGGAGGGAAGTTTGCTGGGTTTTGGGCCACTTTGGAAGGGGTGTTGGGCTGCACACAAAAGAGGCCTTTACGGTTACCCGGTTAACCGTTGGAGTATCAAACGACCTCCAAATGGCACGAAACTTGACAGGCGGTCTACCCGTGCTATACCAAGGCCGCTTGACAAACCTCGGTCCATTCCGAGAACGTTTAACACCCGCACAAGAGAAGAGGCAAAAGGGGGACGCCGGAGGACATAGGAGTGCCGGATTGCAAAACGGACAACGGGGAAAAGGCTCGGATGCATGTCACATCCCTAGCTTCTCGTGCTGCCTAGTGTATGCATCATGTTTAAATTTCTGAAACTTGAATTGAGGAAATTTGGAAGCCTCAAAAACTTAAATAAAAGAAGGGCAAAAACCCTAAAATCTCATTCATTGTTCCAAAATGCTCTTCTTAAATGTTTGATAATTTTTGGCAAGGGTTCTGGTCCCAACCAAAATATTGAACATTTTTAGGGGCTTAATCCTGGGACTTTGAATTTAAATCATTAGCTATTTGAATTTGAATTATATTCATATAATTAGAATATAATTTCAAATACCCTGAAATATTTTATGAGCTTTTGTAAAAGTCCATCTAGCAAAACAAAAATATTCAGAGGAGTTTTTGGCATTGTTTGAATTATTTTTAAATTCAAAACAGTGGCAAAACAAATTTAAAAAAAATAGAAAACAGAACAGAAATATAAAACAGAGCACTTACCTGGCGCTCACCTCGCAGCCCACCTGGTGGCCAACAGGACCAGCCCAGCGCGGCCCAGCCCACCTCCTCCTGTCGTCTTCCCCGCGCCAGTAGGCAGCACGCGTGGCCGACGGGCGCCGACGCTGCCTCGGCCACCTCCTGCTTCCCCGGCCACCTCCTGCTTCCACCGCGACGCCATGGCCCTTCTAGCATCACCACGCAGCCCCTGGCTCCCTCTCTCACTCTCCTCGCTCCTCCCCCCTGCTCTGTTTCTCGCACGCAACCACCGAGCGGAGCTCGTCGCCGCCGTCCACTGCCACCACGGCCACCGGGCCTCCCTCGCTTCCCCGACTAGCCCACAAGCTCCGCCACTCCGTCCTCGACCCACCTCACCGAGCCACGCCCCTCCAGAAGCCCCCGAACGACCTCACCGGGCTCGTCTTCTACCTCGGACCCGCCGGCCATCACCGTCAAATTCGTCGGCTCCGGACCGTCCCCGACCTCGCCGAGCGTTCCGTCATCATCGCCGTGAGCCCCTGCCCCAAACCCCTCTTCCTCCCCTTGCGTTTGTGCACTCTAGCCGCCGTTTCCGCCTCACCCGAGAACTCCCCGCCGCCGGACATGGCACCGTCGTGGCTAGAGCCACAACGGCTCGATGCCAACCTCACTTTTGTGCTCAGCGCAGCACCAGGAGCTCGTAGCCACCACCCGCTCCTCCTCTAGTGCATCGTAGCCCCTTCTCCCCTCCCCGCCGAACTCCGGCCGCCGCAAAAGCTGCCGCCGTCGTTGATTTAGCCCACTCCGTCGCGAGTTGTTGCCTCCGTTGGATGCGTAAGACTCCTAGCTTTCCGTAGCCGCAAACCGCGTCCAAAACCACCGCCTGAAGCTCAAATCCGAGCCGCGCTACCGTCTCGGGCCTCGCCGGCGTCAAGTCTCCGGCGGGATTGACCCTACTGACCAGGGGTTTGACCCCATTGACTACTGACCGTGTGGGCCCAGTTTGACCCCAGGGTCACTGACGCGTGGGCCATGCCCTATTTAGTTTAAGTGTGAGTTTAATTAGCACCAATTAACTTAGTTAATTAGTTGACTCACTGACTAGTGGGCCCAGGCCCTAATTAACCTAGGTTAGTGCTAACCTAACGCTAACTAACTCTGTTAGTTAGTTGTTACACTGACATGTGGGTCCCAGCCGTCAGGTTTGACCCCAGTCAGCCGTAGTTGACTGCTGACATCGTGCTGACGTCATGCTGGCGCAATATATATTTTCTGGAATTAAAATAATTCAGGAAATTCCAGAAAATGATTTAAACTTCAAAAATTCATAGAAATTCAACCGTAACTCCAAATGAAATAATTTATATATGAAAAATGATCAGAAAAATCCAATCTATCCATCTGTACCATTTTCATGCATGTTAGAACAACTTATAGCTGCTGTTTAGCACAAATCATATAAATGGCATTTAAACTCTCACATATGGAGTTTGAATTTGAACCTAGTGTTCAAACCAACCCCATTTAACCTGTTGCTAGATGCATTAGCCCAAAACACATTCATATTGCCATGTCATAGCATGCATCATATTGTGCATTGCATTGATCGTGTTTCTTCTTTGTTTGCCGGTGTTGTTCCCCCTCGGTAGACGCTGTACCAATGATGTGATCGTTGACACTGATGAAGACTCAATGTTATCTTCAGAAGTGCCAGGCAAGCAAAACCCCCTTGTTCATTCCGATACAATCCCACTCTCTCGCTCCTGCTCTCTTTTACTGCATTAGGACAACACCGATTCAACTGTTACATGTTGCGGTAGTTGAACCCCTTTATCCTCTGCATGACCTGTCATTGCCACAGTAAATAGATGAAACCCACTAGCATGAGTAGGAGTTGTTTGAGCCCTGTTGTGCCTACTCATTCATGCTTGTTTGTCATGCCTGCTACTGCTTAGAGTTGAGTCAGGTCTGATTCATCGGGGATGAATCAGAGGTGTGTGAACATGTCCTACCGTTGAGAGCTAAGTGTGTGAACACGATTTGGTAAAGGTAGCGGTGAGAGGCCATGTAGGAGTACATGGTGGGTTGTCTCAATGCAGCCGTCCTCAGGAACTGAGTTCTGTGTTTGTGATCCATGATTCAGCTACTACCACGCATTGGGCCCGAAACCAATGGACCCTCTCGGCTTCTTGATCACCCTTGTCCTCTGTCCAGGAGTTGCAAGTAGTTTCTGGTGTTCGTAGTATGCTGGAGGCCGTGGGCAGCGCTGACCGGAGGGGTGGGCTGTGATGCGGTAGGCACGTGGCCGGGTATACCGGGCGCCCGTTTGGTGTCACGGAACCCTGTTCACATCGTTTGGGGCTGTGAGCGAAACTCCGGCCGGATCTCCTCATGGATGGAACCCGAATAGGCGATAAACCTGGACTAGAGACTTGAGTGTTTAGGCAGGCCGTGGCCGACACCCACGTTGGGCTTCCGCTTGAAGGTTGCCGAGTACATGTCGTGTAAATGGCGGTAAGTGGTGAGAGCGTGTGTGAAGAAGTACACCCCTGCAGGGTTAACATCATCTATTCGAATAGCCGTGTCCATGGAAAAGGACTTCTGGGTTGCCTGTACAGTTCATAGACAAGTGAAAGTGGATACTCTAAAATGCGCAAGATAAGCGTGAGTGCTATGGGTGGCGTTCTCGTAAGGAGACGGGAGCGGATCCATAGTAGTGTATTGATATGGTGAATATGTTGACTCGTGTGCGCCCCCTCAAAAGAGTTACTTGCAGTCGTAGTTCAGGTTAGCCACTGAGTCAAAGCTGGCTTGCTGCAGTTAAACCCCACCATCCCCTTTGTTGATAATGATGCATATGTAGTTAGATCTGATGTAAGTCTTGCTGGGTACATTTGTACTCACGTTGCTTAATTTATGTTTTTGCAGAGAGAGACTTCAGTCTCACTAGTAGTTCCACGTGGGCTTCGATGTTTAGCTTGTTACCTCAGCTACGATCTTGTGCCTCGGCGGGATCTGGTAGATAGTCAGGCTTCTCAGCCTTTTTCATTTCTAGATGTCTGTACTCAGACATGTTAAGCTTCCGCTTGTGTTTTGACTTGTATGTTCTGATTGTTGGGTCATGAGACCCATGTTTGTAATATCTCGCTCCTCAGAGCCTATCAATTTAATACTTGAGTTGTAGAGTCATGTTGTGATGCCATGTTGTATTGCACATATCGAGCATATTGTGTGTATGTTATTGAAATGCTTGGTATGTGTGGGATCTGACTATCTAGTTGTTTATCCTTAGTAGCTTCTCTTACCGGGAAATGTCTCCTAGTGTTTCCACTGAGCCATGGTAGCTTGCTACTGCTCCGGAACACTTAGGCTGGCCGGCATGTGTCCTTCTTCGATCCTGTGTCTGTCCCTTCGGGGAAATGTCACGCGATGAATACCGGAGTCTTGTTAGCCCGCTACAGCCCGGTTCACCGGAGTCCTGCTAGCCTAGTGCTACAGCCTGGATTCACTCGCTGATGACCGACACGTTCGATGTTGGGTCATGGATGCCTGTCCCTGTAAGTTTGTGCCACTTTGGGTTTACGACTAGCCATGTCAGCCTGGGCTCCTTATCATATGGATGCTAGCGACACTGTCATATACGTGTGCCAAAAGGCGCAAACGGTCCCGGGCAAAGGTAAGGCGACACCCGTGGGAATACCGTGCGTGAGGCCGCAAAGTGATATGAGGTGTTACATGCTAGATCGATGTGGCATTGAGTCGGGTCCTGACAGCTTTGGTATCAGAGCTTGACTGCCTGTAGGATTACCAAGCCAAACTGGTTGAAGTTGAGTCTAGAAATGCTTTAGTTATATAAGGGAATTGATTGTGGGATGGAACGTAAGGCTCTTTTCCTCCTTATACCTTATGCCCTTCTGATCTGAGTCATCTTATGTTTCCTACGGGGTTAAGAAACTAGGCTTTCTCTTCTTTCTATTAGGATCACGTGTTAGTAATCCGTAGATTTATAAGATTGTTGGATTTAAGTCTCAGTTCAGTTCCTACTACTTCTGTATGTTAACCGTTGATCTCCAAACCTTGATATTATGATGATCAAGTGGTTATGCCACCATTTTGTAGCATGTCTCAAATCTTTTCGAGCATTTACAGCCGTTACGCTGTCCGAGTCATCCCAGGTTTCTAAATAGTCTGAAGCAATTTGCAAATCCCTTCCTCCCGTTTCGATGTTCCTTTTGGTCATATTAATCACACAAATTAGTGAGTTGAGGTACTTTATTGCCTCGACATATATGTTGGAGTTAATAATTATGACCCTAAGTGCTTAGGGGATCATCTAGTGGTCTAGCCATGATCTGTGTTTCCAGTGTAATGATTCTGGCCTTTATTCTCGAAAGCATTCTGTGATGCTACTTAGTAGTAGGTATTCTATTCCTGGGTTCTTGAACCCGAGATTCACCCTACTTACATCATGTTGATAGTGTTGCTAGTTCCTTTAGGATATTAGTAACCTTTGCGATAGTCCTTGAAGTCCGTGGTATCTTCTTCTTCCAAATACCATGAACTACTTATGGCAGAAGTTCCTCGTTGAAATGAACGATCACAACCAGAGTGCTCTTGATGAGTTCTCCATTATATATTGTGACTCTGCCAGTTCTACCTTTCCGCATGGATTGTCCGGAAGAAATATGTTGAACTCGTTCGACATGCTAATCTATGCATTCACAACTCAGAAAATCATATGTTCTTTTGAGTTGTCCCTCTTTAGTTGTTTTCTGACCTTCGTCTATCAATTGATAGTCAAGAGTATGCGTGCATTCGTTCATCGATGTCTATTACTCCTGTGGTTCGTCAAGCCATTCTATCCCAGAATGACTAGGAGAAATGAACTCCAGTACCTCATCCATATCTAGGATTGGGTCAAAGTAGTCATACTCCGCAGACCAAAATGCCAATCCATCCTTTGTTCTGTTCCACCTCGGAGTATCACCCTCTTTCATCACAAGAGTATCGTGAGAATTGCACCACCTCTTATGAATTCTTGACATAGTGATACCTCTCTCCATCATTATTCATTTCTCGGTTCCCGTGTTGTTGCAACCGGAATGTCGACAAGTGAATCATGGTGTGTGAAATCAACACTCCTAGCAACCTTGTTGCTTGGTAGTTAAAGGACAATAATTTCATTCTTAGCGTGTTGGTTCTTGAATCATCATTCTAAGACTATTCGTGCTACCTAGCCCTTATTTCCTGGTGCACTCTTTGATTGATGAGTTAGGATTTTGTCAAGTCCTCGCTCATTTGATCATATCACTACTAGGAAAATGGCTATAGATGGGATTGACACTAATGGCGCACTAGAAAGATGGTGCGCCATTAGTATATACTAATGGCGCACCACAATCTGATGCGCCATTAGAGTTTAAACAACTAATGGCGCACCATGCTACGGGTGCGCCATTAGTATCAAATTTTTTTTAAACTAGTGCGCCTGTCCAAACATACTAATGGCGCATCCCGGCAAAGTGCGCCATTAGTAGTTGTAACTACTAATGGCGCACTGGGCAGCAGGTGCGCCATTAGTATAGAAATTTTTTTTTGAACTAGTGCGCCTATCCAAACATACTAATGGCGCATCCTGCCTAAGTGCGCCATTAGTAGTTGTAACTACTAATGGCGCACCTGGCAGTGGGTGCGCCATTAGTATAGTTTTTTTTTGAACTAGTGCGCCTATCCAAACATACTAATGGCGTATCCTGCCCAAGTGCGCCATTAGTAGTTGTAAGTACTAATGGCGCACCATGCAAGAGGTGCGCCATTAGTAAGTGGGCAGCAACAAGATATTTGGGACAGCCTCTCCTACCCACACACTCACTTTCTCCCCACTTCATTCTCTCCACCTCCTCCTTGTCTCGGGTGCCTCCTCTTTTTCACCTCATTTCCACCATAGATTCATTCAAATTAAGTGGTTAAATTACCTTGTTTTAATAGGTAAGTAAGGGGGGAAGCTATATTTAGGTTGTTCTCCTTACAACAATGTGCACATGCACTTTTTACG
>NC_057807.1:263240627-263241477 GCF_018294505.1 Triticum aestivum
TTAAACACAAATAAGTATCAAACAGCTTTTTAAATGCTAAAAAAAATTTGTGGAGCCCACCTCGATCCCCCTCCATCTCGACCGCTATCCCACCTCGCCAGATCCGGTCCCCCTCGGCGCCGAGCACCCCCCAAGTCCACCGGCCGCCGCCGCCGACCCACCGCACCCTCGATTCCCCTACCCAACCGCCGCCGCCGACCCCCCGCACCCCGCGCACCGTCTTATAAAAAAAATAAGTATCAAACAGCTTTTTAAATGCTACTGTCTTATAAAAAATATTACTGTTATTATTTAAACAAGTTTGAACATATTTAAACACAAATAAGTATCAAACAGCTTTTTAAATGATAAAAAAAAATTGTGGAGCCTGGGATTTGAACCCAGGACCTCCTGGTGTGAGAACTGGCTACTGACCAGTCGAGCTAGTAGAGGGGACTTGGTGTGGATCAGGTCAGGTGGGAGATAACCTGTTGGCTCGAGCAGAAATAAAAAAAAGTACTAATGGCGCACCAGGGTGAGGTGCGCCATTAGTGTGGATATACTTATGGCGCACCGGGGGGTGGTGCGCCATTAGTATTGTGCCCCCATCCAAATTTTTCCTCCCCGGCCCTCGATCCCCTTCTCGCCCTCGCCCTCGATCCCCTTCCCCTCCCCTCTCGTCTCCTCTCCCGACGCCGCTGCCCCGCCGCCTCGACGCCGCCCCGACGCCGCGACGCCGCCCCGACGCCGTGAGACGCCGCGACGCCGCCCTCTCCTCTCCCGACGCCGCCGCCCCGCCGCTTTCCCCACGGAGAAGGAGGAGGAAGAGGGGGCGCTCGCCGTTGACCTCGCCCGGCCGACTCCGGTGGCC
>NC_057807.1:263543065-263745939 GCF_018294505.1 Triticum aestivum
TTTTGGTGTGTGGTCAGTCCTGAGAACGGTCTATGTTAATGTCTGTCCACTCAATTCAATCTGTATATTTTGAAGTATCCAGATCATCTTTTATGTGAGGATGGTTTATCAATTATGGTTACACTCCAATATATGTATGCATTGCAGGGCTTATTGCACCCACCAGGATTTCCAGTCCCATGGATGTTCGGTCCATACGATTTGTCACGACTTTTGGACTGTCCTGCTTGTGGGAGTAGGCGGGGCCCCTGCATGCCACCCGTAGTTGGACGATCAATCTTCTGTTTAGTACTTCAACATAGTGATTTCCCAGTAAGGATTCACTCATGTTACATCAAGTAAATCTTATTGATTTACAGTCTAAATCTTATTGATTTAATGTCATGTTTTCTTTCTTTTCCTGCAATTTTACAATGCAGGTTTTTCCGTGTGACATTCATCACAGAATAAACCATTTGGTTTGCTCTACGATGGCTATTTTTGCAGGTTTCACTTCTTATGTCGTGTCAGTAATGAAGGCACTATCCATCACTTATATTACTGGAAAAAATTGGATCAGTCTGTTGTCTGAGTACAAGCTGAATCCCTATGATGAACTGCAGTTTGGTTTAACAAAAATGCCACAATTAGTCCTTCTCGCGTTTAAAAGAAATGAAGAAAAAAACTGGATCACGGTCACGGATCCTAGTGAAGTTAGAAAGCTGATCATAGCAGACCAGACACGATCGCTGCTGTCTCGCATATCGGTACCACCTTCAGCAACGGATCGAGCACCGGAAGTTGCTCTAGCACTAACAGCGGCAGCAACTGAGTCTGATCTAGCTGAGGATTGGGCACTGACCACGTCAGTGGATCAGTCTGATCTACCGAAGGATCGGGCATCGACACCGGCACCAGCTCTACAAGGAGCACCATCTCCGACAGCAGTGGCGGCTTCGGCACTTGCACCAACACTTGCACTTGCATCTGCTCTAGCGCGTGCAGCGTCAACCGAACGAGCAGTTGCACCGGCAACAGACTGGGCTGTAGTTCGCACTTCATATACCAAATCCTTACAAAAACTGACATGTCCACCTTCTTGGTAAGCATTGGCCGCCCAAGTGCTTCGTTCTTTTTTCTTTCCATGTTATTTCACATGATTCACTGTGTTGATCTAACTGTTTGGGTATGTCTTCTTGTTTGCAAATGGAGAATTCCTTAAGCAACGAGGGAGTCGTACAACAATCCGGGCGACTGCGGCCAAGTTTCTCTTACCATGCGTAGCCTTGGTGGGAATGAACCTGCCGAATATACCGTAAGTACAAAGGATGGTCGCATGATGATTGATGCTAAAGGATGGTCAATGTTCAAATCTAAATCATATCTTGCGGTAGGGGATGATGTCAAAATCGAACTTTCTCGGCAAGGAGAGCTGGTCCAAATCAACTTTGAAATTCTTCAGTAGCAGCAGGCAACTCCCGAACTGATCTATCCTCCGAGAGATTTTGATGTAATAATCTGGCATGGTGAAACAAGTGTCCTGGGTGTATAAGTAGTACGACTGTATTATTTATCACATGGTATATCGTTGATAGAATTGCAACTCTCATTGCTAGTTAGGTACTGTCGTTCGATTTCATTCCAATAGCTGTCGTGCTTTATTCAATTTTGTGTATTCGCCTTGCGATAGCATCTAAAACTAGAGCCGTACCGATCGCTTGCAATATGAAAAGCGTTGAGGTAGAACACATGGTCCCCCAAACATGCAGGGTGGGCCTGCGGCCCAAAGTCCAAAACCATGAGCCTGTCTGATTATTATATTCTCAGCTGAACCCCCATAAAAAAAGTTGAACCCCCATAATGCCTGTGCGTTGCACGTAACATCAAGATGCATTTGTATGAGTATTTTATCTTGTGAGAGAAAAGGATGAACGAGGGAAGGCCTTATTTGCAAACGTGGAGAGGTGTGTGGGTACCTTTTTGTGAAATTGCCATAGTTTCCTTCCTATCCGTCAGATATAAATCGGACGGCCTATACTGCAGGATGGCAGGCACACCATCATCACCAACTCGTCTATACTGTGTTAAAAACAACTCTGTTTTTTATAATTAAATATGTTATATATATTCCCCTTGATTTTTCTTATGTATAAAGTTGTGATATAAAAGATTTGTATATTTCTTTACAGAGGGAGTATCTCTCTGTCAAAAATATATTTATGTGTAACTAGTTACTCCTGTCTTTCTACTTCCTTTCGCTGATATGTGGGGCAACCGGGAACGGGGTCCACGTGCCATATGCACAAATTAGAGTGCACAACTGCACGGTAGACACACCCCGGTCGTAGCACTGCAGTAATGCCCAATGAGCCGTCAAATCACAAACCCCCCCCCCTTTCCAGCTTTAGCATTAAGCTGGACGGGAAGCGGCAATATTTCACTGGGCCTGAATCCCCCTCTCCCTCGTCTGCTTGTTCAGAGAAAACCCCCTCTCGGCGATTGCATAGGGTTTTCTCGTGGAGAACCAAGTACGAATTCTTCATCCATCCCCGATAAATCTAAGTCCCTTGGTCGCAGGTAATCCTAGGATGGGAACCGTCGCCGTTGATGCATTTTTCTTCCTCCTGAATCTAGTGTGTTTCAATTGTAGTGGCCAAAATGTGAGGACCCTACAGGTTTCTACGCCCTCAGCGAGACGCCACACTTGTTCCTTCTGATCCTAACACAGGATTTTAAAACACGCACAATATGTTCCTTGAATCCTCTTTTCTATCCGGGAGGGTGGGGTTTTTTGAACATGTTGTCGACTAATTTGGAAATTTGGATTGCTATATTTGGATAAAAGGTACTACTAGTACGATGGTCAACACTGACGTGAAGGAGGAAGTTATTTCTAGATTTGGATAGGGAATACATTGTGTTCTCATATCATTTTTCCTGTAGTGCATTATTTGCTCTGCCAGAACACATGTACTCAAGATGCTCAGCCTTGCCATAATTCAATACACTAGCTTAATGGTCACAGTGAAGACAAGCCATGGATATAAGTTCCGAGTTGGGTTCATGAACTAAGAAGATCGCTGTTTTTTTATTGCCGAACTTGGATAAACTTTCTCAAGTGTTACGGACTTAAAGTTGGTGCACGAATGTTGATGGAAATAGTAGAACCTGGTCTCATCTTCACTGTGATCTTCCACCCCGACGTCGTTCTAATTGTTCATCCATGTTATTTTTGTATCTGGTTCTTGCTTGTTGCCTCGATTACATCTTAATCCACCTATTCTGTCTAACTAATCACAATTTAACTTTAGAAGTAGCAACGAATCTCTCACGAAGATGCTACTTCTAACTAATATTTTCTTATAATTGGTGGCACGTGTAGGTTTTTTCAGAGTTAAGCAGGCTGCTCGTTTGTTATTCTGTAATAACTCGGCTGTTACCGATGGCACTGAAGTTGACTAGGACGACATCCACAAGTTCCTACACTTTATTGATCGTCTTGAGGTCCTTGTGGGGCGTTTCAATGGTGGAAGGCCACGTGGGATATGTGTGCCACTGCTGCACTCGTTGAACAGGTCCAACTGTGTCGAGAAACTTATGGTACGAGCTGTTTTCTGTTATATATGTTGTTCACAAACTATTTCTTATACACAGTTTTACAACTGTGATCTTCTTGAAATAGCAACTGACCAGTTCTATTGTTCCTATACAGATGCCTGACAATGGTCGGGTCAGACTTGCGCTTCGTCACAACATGATGTTTATGTCGACCTACTCCATTCCCCTTGGAGGTGAAAAGATACTTATTCATGGGTGGTCTCAAATAATGAAGGCCTGTCCATCTTGGAGAATATGACAGAAGATTATGTTCATTCTTTTCCATGGCTCTAAAGTGAATATCCTGTTTATTGACCACATTGCGAGATGAAGCCACTTTCAGAAGGTTGTGGATGCGCGGGGTGGCGCCTGGGCCTTGTCCTGGGGCTTGGCAGCCTCACCCTTGGTTAACTGTAGGTAAAGTAGCACTGTTCGAGGCGTGCTTTGTACGGTTGAACTTGTATAAGTACTCATACTGCTTTTAGCTTTGGTTGTTAAGTGCCCCTGCTAGTTTCAGTTAAGGTTGTTAAGTAGTCCTGCTGCTTTTATAGTCTGTTGTGTTTCTTCAGTCCTATCTTCCTCCAGCCGTCAAAACCAAACCAGCGCCGACGGGGCCGTCCGCTTCCGCCTCCCACGGTTGGCTGCACCTTAGCGCACGCATCGCCGCCCCACCGTCTCGTAAATCGTTAACGTCGACGTCCTCCGCACGCTTTGGTGCTTGCCGCAGCGGAGCCCTCTATCATTATCAACATGGTCAACAAACAACAGGAATCGGCAGAAGTACATGGAGAGGATGACAGTAGGTGCCCACCATGTCAGCGTATGGAAAAATAAAATGCTTCCTCCTAGTGTTTTCCTAACATCTGGAACCCACGACATTGTGAGCGTATATAGTCAATAGACAATAGAATAGCACAAGATCGACTGACACCTCAACATAGCTGCTCGAGCAGTATTTTTTTTGTTATTGTTGAGACGGAGCAGGGTTTGAACTGGGCTGTGGCCCGTCTAGCCCAGGCTTATATTTTATGTTCACCATGTGACTAGCCTAGCTAATGAGCCCAGTTTATTTTTTCTGAAGAATACCCAATCCAGGCCTACTTATTTTTCTATGCCCTGATGGGCTGTAACTCTTTCTAGATGCCTGCAAATCTTGAAAGTAATATGAAATGGGTTGTAAATATAAAAAAAGATGACAAATTGGCAATTACTTTATAATTTCTGAATTTTTTCACATTTTCAGATTCCTATTTCATTGGGCACTAACCTAATTTCAATATATCTTCAAAGTACTTTAATCTGGCTCGACATTTCGCTATTAAAAATAGTTTGGAACCCACAGAAATATGCGAATTGGCCCTGGTCAACCAAAAAAATCGACTGCAATAAATTGCATAAGAAGTTGCAATGAGCTTTATATAAATTATTAAAAAAAGAGGGAGTGGTCTGACTTGTGGGCCTGTTAAGTTGATGCGTATGCAAGATTTTTTTAGTTATTATATACGTCAACAAATGATTCTAGCAGACATAACCATTGGATGTCCATCCAACGGCCGTCGTGTTTCTTCAATCTCTGATCTTCTTGCTCCAGCAGCCAAAGCAGCGCCGGCGGGACCGCCTGCTCCCGCCTCCCGTGGCCGGCTGTGCTGCCGCACAGGCCTCAGCGCCCCCTACTACTCCCACCGCAAGCATGGGCATCCCTCTACTCACCCACACCCCTGTTATTCTGCGGCGACGGCAGCCTCACACCGCAGCCGAACCAGTGAACCCTCGTACTCCTCTCCGCGCGGGCTTCCACTACCGCGTCTTCCTCGGCTCCGCGTCATCCCCTTCCTAGGCCTCGCCATCGTCAATGCCGTAGTGCTCTCGACGCTATGTGGTTAATGTGGTCAACGACTGACTTCCATCGAAAGAGTACTATACGTGGAGAGGCTGACAGCTTGGTCCACGGCAGCCGCAAGGAAGTGCCTCCTTATTACGTTCAAAATAATTATTCCTCCACCTCACAGCAGGGACTCACCGGACGAGCCACCAGTATTTCCTGAAAAAACATTCCCCCTGACTGCAGGGTCCCACCGGACATGCCATCACATTTCGCGAAAAAATGTTCCCCCCGCTATCAGCTCGGACCCACCGGAAGTGCCTCTTTGTTACGCACAAAAAAATGAATACCCCTTGCTAGCTGGGACCCACCTTGGTGGGAGGCTGACTTGTGGGCCTACTAAGTTGACTGGGACGTAGGCCTTTGTCAACTTTAGTCAATATGGATGATTCTAAATCCAGTGACCGTATGATGTCCATCCAACGGCCGTAGTGCTTCTTCAACCTCTGGTCTTCTTGCTCCAGCCGCCCAAAGCAACGCCGGTCGTGCCGCATGCTCCTGCCTCCCGTGGCCGGCTGTGATGCCGCGGAGGCCTCACTGCCCCTACTACTCCCACCGCTGGTCAGGCCATGCCTCTACTCACCCGCAACCCCTGTTATTCTGCGGCGACGATAGCCTCACACCACGGCCGAACCAGTGAACCCTCATACTCCTCTACGCATGGGCATCCACTGCCGCGTCTTCCCCGGCTCCGCCTCGTCCGCTTCCTAGGCCTCGCCGTCGTCCACCGCCGTGGTGCTCTCGGCGCGGCGTGGTCAACATGGTCAAGGAACGAGTTCCATCGGACATGGACTATACGTGGAGAGGCTGACAGCTGGGTCCACGGCCGCAGCTGAAAATAATGATTCCTCCACCTGATAGCAGGGACCCACCAGACGGGCCACCGTATTTTGCGAAAAAAATGTTTCTCCGCTGACTGCTGGGACCCACCAGCTACACCTTCGCACGCAAGGAAGTGTGTCCGAAAAAAAACGATCCGTCCCCCTGACTGCTGGGACCCACCAGCTACATCTTCAGACGCAAGGAAGTGCATCAAAAAAAACTATTCGCCCCCGTGACTGCTGGGACCCACCAGCTACATCTTCGCACGCAAGGAAGTGCCTCACAGTCGGGACCCACCTGGTCGAAGCCTACGTTTTTTTTGCAGGGGTCGAAGCGTATGTAGCGTTGTCATTCTGGTCGCGAATGTGTACGTACATATATACTGGTGGATGTAGAGGCGTGCATGTATCGTAGTAGAGGCACACACATAGCATGTACACGTACGTACAGCGGCCAGTGTGCAAGAAAAAAAATACGACCACGTATGTGTACATACGGGCGGGGTATCGAATGCCTACTCGCGCATACGTACGGCCAGGGCTAGTGTACATGGCTGGGTCGGAATGGAGAAACAACGTTATCGTCGTGTTCATGGGGAGCCAACTGGCTGGGTCAGAACGGAATGCGTCGTCATGTTCATCGGGAGGGCTTGGACGGAATAGGCGATGGAAACGAGGCCTGGCGTACTGTAGAACGGAGGAAACGACCTTGTGTTCGACCGGCCATGTTCGAAGTGGGATCCTGTTCATCGGGAGGGGCCTGGCATACCGCAAAACGGAGGAAACGGACCTCCTACAGTCGAAACGGGGGTCCTATTGACTGGGAGGGGTGTGGCATACCGCAAAATGGACGAAACGGACTTGTGTTGGAGTGCTACGGTCAAAACGGGGGTCCTGTTCATCGGGAGGGGTGTGGCGTACCGCAAAACAGGACTCCACGGGATACTGTTCATCTCCACCGTCGACCTCCTCCAGCGTCCACGGGTTACCGTCGAGCTCCTCCAGCCTCCACGGGCTCCTGTTCATCCAGCCTCCACCGCGCGCTACTCCACCGGCTACTATTCAACCACCCCTCCACGGGAACCCCTCCACCGTTTACTGTTCATCCAACCCTCCAAGGGGTCGTCCTGTTCATCCAGCACTCCCCAAGGTCCTGTTCATCCAGCCCCAACCGGCTCGATCGTTCGGGGTCCTGTTCATCCAGAGGCAACGCCACGGGGTCCTATTCATCCACCCCCACCGCTCACTGTTCATCCAACCCCCCCTCCCCCCCCCGCAACAGTCACTATTCATCCAGAGGCAGCATGAATCGCTCGATCGGGTTCAGTTAACAGCCATCGATCGATTACTCGGGTTCAATAACGCGTAGCCTGCAGTGTAATCGCTCGGGTTTAGTTAGAGCCCAACGCCTTGCTCGGGTTCACTTAGAGCCAACGCCTCGCACACACGCGTGTACGTGTACGAGAGAAACGCGCATCACTCGGGCCCCGACCACCCACCGTAACCGGGAACTCCCTGAAATTTTCCTCGCCCTCGCTTCTCCGGCCCGCCCAGGACGGAAAGCCCATTTTCTGTCATGACTTTTTGTCATAGAAGTAGGAGCCTACCACATCTATGATGATACCGGGTTTTTTCACAATTATCATCATAGAAGTGTCATAAGTATGACAAAAAAAATTTGTTCGGCCCAAAATTTCACGGATGTGTCTTTTTTTGTAGTGGCTCGCTAGACACCTCGGCCAGGAAAAACTGAGGACAATGGCAGCCCTCACCAGCCTTATGACCTGCTTTTGCGCGGGTGAGGACAGTTGGTTGGCCCGCAGTGGCACCAGCGACCCAGGCACGTCTAAAGTCAGGGACGGCAATGGAAAGCCGTGACGCAATAAAAACAAGCATTGAAATAATGAAGACAGCCCAGACGACACGACGGTAAACGCCGGATTCAGGGGCTGTCGACCTGGTCAACAGAAAAAACCATTTAAAGGCAGTAGAGATGGACCGTCCAGCCTAAACAAAATCCTAGACAGATCATGTCAGATTCATGGCACCCCCGAGAAACCTGTGAATCACACCAACAAAGAATGATGGGTCTTCAAGCAGGCCGACAATCTAAACCCCGAAAACAAGGGGAGGGAGCTGCCAAGTGAAGACGAGGACGAACCTCGCCAGCCGAACACTGGGGGACAGAAAAAATTTCCACCAGAGGTCAAAACAGTGAACATCATCTACACCGCCCACATACCAAAGAGGAAGCGCAAACACGCACTCCGAGACATATACGCTGTAGAGCCCGTTGCCCCCAAATTCAATCCATGGTCGGCCTGTGTCAGGACCCCGACTCGATGTCACATCGATCTAGCTGGTAACACCTCATATCACTTTGCGGCCTCGCGCACGGTATCCCCACGGGTGTCGTCTTACCTTTTCCCGGGACCGTTTGCGCCTTTTGACTCACGTATATGATAGTGTCGCTAGCATCCATATGATAAGGAGCCCGGGCTGACATGACTAGTCGTAAACCCAAAGTGGCACAGACTTACAGGGACAGGCATCCATGACCCAGCTTCGAACGTGTCGGTCATCAGCAAGTGGGTCCGGGCTGTAGCACTGGGCTAGCAGGACTCCGGTAAACCGGGCTGTAGCGGGCTAACAGGACTCCGGTACTCAAAGCGTGACATTTCCCCGAAGGGACAGACACAGGAACGAAGAAGGACACATGCCGGCCAGCCTAAGTGTTCCAGAGCAGTAGCAAGCTACCATGGCTCAGCGGTAACACTAGGAGACATTTCCCGGTAAGAGAGGCTACTAAAGATAAACAACTAGATAGTCAGATCCCACACATACCAAGCATTTCAATCATACACACAATATGCTCGATATGTGGAAATACAACAAAGCATCACAACATGACTCTATGACACAAGTACTTTATTTAAGGCTCAGGGAGCCATACATAATATTCACAAAGGTACGGGTCTCACGACCCAACATACAAGTCATACAATCATACAAGCCAGCAGCGGAAGTACATTGTCTGGGTACAGACAACTAGTAAAATAAAAGAGGCTTGGAAAGCCTAGCTATACTACGTGGTCCATCACAAGCTCAGGGTCACCACCTGGGTCTTTAGCCTACTCGTTGATGTCAACGTCTACATAGAACCCATCAGAAGGGGTTGCAGCGTCTTCTGTAAAAATGTAGATTGTAGCAACATGAGTACAAAGGTACTCAGCAAGACTTACATCAGATCCTACATACATGCATAGTATCAAGAAGGGTTGGTGGAGTTATTGCAGCAAGCCAGCTTTGACTCTTGGCTAGGCTATCCTACGATACCCCAACTTGAAATGTTTTGCGCACACGAGTCCACTACTCACCACTTCAATACACTACCGAGGATCCACCTCCGTCTTCCTACGGAAGAGCCATCCTCGGCACTCACACTTATCTTGAGGCTTTTAGTAGTTTCCATTTACTTGTCTATGAACTGTATAGGCAACCAAGTAGTCCTTTACCGCGGACGCGGCTATTCGAATAGATCATGATAACCCTGCAGGGGTGTACTTCTTCATACATGTTTCCACCACTTAGCGTCTGCACACGATATGTGCTCGACAGACTTCAAGCGAAAGCCGACGTGGGTGTAGACCACGACCTACCTAAACACTTAAGCCTCTAGTCCAGGTTTATCGCCTATTCAGGTTCCATCCGCAGGGAGTCCGGCCGAGGTTTCCCATACGGCCCCGAACGATGTGAACAGGGTTCCCGAGATACCTAACGGGTATTCGGTACACCCGGCCACGTACCTACCGCATCACAGCCCACCCCTATGGTCAGCGCTGTCCACGGCCTCCAGTAGGCTACAAACACCAGAAACTACTTGCAACTCCTGGACAGAGAGCTAGGGTGAATAAGAAGTCGAGCGGGGTCATATTTCAGGGCCCAATGCATGGTAGTAGCTATATCTTAAATCACACATACAGATCTCAGTGCTTAAGGTCGGCTTCAATGAAACAACCCACCATGTACTCCTACATGGCCTCTCATCGATACCTTTACCAAATCGTGTTCACCACACCACTCTCATTACCGACATAATCATTTCACTCTAGCCCATCACCCAGATGAACCAGACCTGACACGACTCTAAGCATAGCAGGCATAGCAAGGTAGGAACAACACATACACATGGCTCAATCAACTCCTACACATGCTAGTGGGTTTCATCTAGTTACTGTGGCAATGACAGGTCATGCAGAGGAAATGGGTTCAACTACCGTAGCACACAGCAGTTTGAATCGCGTTGTCTTAATGCTGTAAAAGAGAGCAGGAGCGAGAACATGGGATTGTATCGATATGATCAAATGGTTGGTTGCTTGCCTGATGGTTCGATGCACTGATATGGTTCTTCGTTAGGGTAATCACGGTACTCCTCGGGGGCAGATCCTGTCGCAAAGGACATCGATACACAAGCATCACCAAACAATGTGCAACAATATGATGCATGCATGAAACATGGCAATATGAGTGTGTTGGGCTAATGCAACTAAAACCAGAGGGGTTTGAACAAATTTGAATCAAAGATTCAAATTTCAAACTCATACATGGCCTTTTAAAGTGCTTTTCCTTGTTCTGCTTAAAACATCAATTTAACTTGTTTGATCATGCATGAAAATAGTACAGATGGATAGATTGGATTTTTCTGATCATTTTTCATATATAATTTGTCCAATTTGGAGTTACAGAATAAAAGTTATGAATTTTTGAAGTTTAAATAATATTCTGGAATTTCCTGATTTAATTTAAATCCAGAAAATCAATTACTGCGTCAGCCTGACGTCAGTGTGACGTCAGCAGGTCAACGGAACAGGTCTGGGTCAAACCTGACAGTGGGTCCCGCATGTCAGGGTGATTAATTTAATTAAAAGTTAATTAAAACTAATCCTGTTTAATTAACAGGGCTGGGCCCCACCTGTCATTGACTCAGGGGAGTCAACCAGGGCCCACCCGTGGTCAAAGTCAAAGTCGGCTGCCGGCGTTTAGCCGCCGGCGAGCCCGACGCGGCGGCGGAAGTGGTTTTTGCCATTTCGGCCACCAAATGGACCGCGGAGGCCACCGGAGTGGAGCTGAGGACAACCCGCAGCTCTTGGCGGAGTCCGTTGGGGTCGGGGTGGCCGGAGTCGACGGCGGCGAGCTCGGCTGCGGCCGCCGGGGTTCGGTCGTGCACGGGAACGGGGTTGGAGCTCGAAGTCGAGCGAAGCGAGGCGCTAGGAATGCTCTACGGGGTCTTGCGAACTCGTTGGGCTCGCCGGGGTGACCAAATGGTCACCGGAGCTGTGTTGACGGCGAGCTCGGCGACGGCGGAGGTTCGGCCGTGGTGGGGAGGAGGCTATGGTGAGGGAACGAGGGGGAGAAGAGGGGGAAACGGTGGCGTAGCTCACCGCGGTTGCAGTGGGCGTCGAAGCGGGCTCGGGGACGCGCCGGAGACGACGAATTCGACGGCGACGATGATCGGAGCCCGAAGAGGGGAACGGCGACGTGGCGGCGATGCAGGGCTTCCGGGGAGCTGTGGAGCGGTGGGGAGGAAGAGGGGGTTGTGGCGGAGCTTCTGAGCTAATCGGGGGAGCGAGGGGTGGCCGGAGATGGCTGCTACGGCGAACGGCGGCGACGGTGGTGTTCGGCCGTGTGAGAGAGAGAGCGAGGGAGAGGAAGGAAGAGCCGGGGGAGAGTGAGAGAGAGCAGGGGGGGATCGGGACGGCCTGCGGGAGTCGTCCACGCGGCCAGGAGCTCGTCGGCAAGCAGGAGGTGGCCGCGCGGCCGTGCGCGCGCGAGCACGCAGCAGCTTCGGGGCGAGGGGAGGAAGACGACGGGGGGCTACAGGGTTGGGCTGGGCCGCACAGGGAGGAGCCCAGGTAAGTTTTTCCCCTTTTCTTCTGTTTCTGTTTTATTTAATATATATCTGCAACTTTGTTGAATTAAATAAAATACCTAGGCAACTTCAAAAATCACCAAACTATTCCTGGCCCATAGTTGGATTATTTCCAACATGAAACATTTTAGTTTGGAGATATTTGAGCATTTAAATATTTTATATTATTTTAAATGCCCAAATTCAAATATTTATGTTTTAATTCAAAAACCCTAGGATGGCCTAGGAAAATGTGCACCATTTTTGGCAGAGGTTCTGAACCAAGACAAAAATGATGGGCATTTTAGAAGGGCATTTCAGGTTCATTGAAAAATTATTTTAGTAACCCTAGTTGGTTTCAGAGGGGACTGGGGGTTCTGTCATCCCCATTTCAAGTTTCTGATGAAAGAGTAAACATGATGCAACACTCTAATGCATGACTAGCTAGGGTGTGATAGCCTGCCCGATCACTTTTGATTGCAAGGATCATCCGACTAGTATCCCGCATGGAGGTTCGGCTACCTTGGTGCTCGACCCAATAATGGACGGATACCATCTCACCTGAGTCCTCATGGACGGCGACAGTAGTCTTAATCTGATATATCAGGACACTGTTCGCAAAATGGGGATAGACCTGTCAAGAATTAGCCAAAGCATTACTACCTTTCAAGGAGAAATACCAGGCGTAGAGGCCCGCTGCACGGGCTCTCTAACATTAGAGGTTGTATTCGGTTCTCCCGACAACTTTCGAAGCGAAGAACTAATCTTCGACATCGCTCCATTCCGAAGCGGCTATCACGCACTACTCGGAAGAACGGCCTTCTCTCGTTTCAATGCAGTGCCGCATTACGCCTATCTTAAACTTAAGATGCCCGGTCCACATGGCGTCATCACAATCAGCGGAAATACAGAGCATTCCTTGCGTGCAGAAGAATATGTGGCGGCTCTAGCAGCCGAACCACTGAACGGCCTCCCCAACCCGAATAAATGATCGGTTGTCGAGACCACGGACACGGCTAGACGTGTTCGGTGCACCACTAAGTTCTAGCAGCCCAGATAAACCTGAGCTTGGTCGATGGATATGCCCCCATATGTGGTGCTAGGGGCTGCCTGCGTGTAAAAGGGTCCATAGTTCGGCTCGACCCTATTAATACACAATAGATTGAGTTCTTATGGTTCATTAAAGAATAACCAACTTTTCGCATGATCACACCAGATTCTTTCACCTGGGTTTCTCTTTTTTATAGATGACCATCGTTCTACACCCTTCCAGGATAAGGCACAATGGAGATAAAGGCGCGGACGTGCAGCAGGGTCCCGTTCAAAGGTTTCTTTTTAGATAAGACCCTGTGTAAACCTTTTTTATTTTCTCTTGTTGCTTCAGACCCTCCGGGCACTTAAACCAATCGAGAGGGATACTGGCGTTATTGGCAAGCTCTTTCGCCATGCCATATTAATGCACGTACCTAGAAATTCAGGGTTCATTATCGAGGGCGTTACTCAGCCCAGTATATGTTGAAAAGTCCGAATACCTTCAGGAGTGTTCGGCGTCCCGAGTTTGGACTTATATGCATCAGCTCCGAATCATGTCTTCGGTCAATAGTTGGGTTTGCCCGGCTCCCGTGTTTTGCTACCGTACGTTCTTATCTATCGGCTAAGGTGGCACCGGGAGAACTACTGCGATTGTGCCCTCGTTCATCTAGATGAGTACCTCAGTAGAGAAAGCCAAAAACTAACTGTCATGATAAAGCGAGAGACTGGTCCACCACTTGATGACTCAGCGGGATCTTCGCGAGTCCTCCGCATTAACGAAGGACCGGTTTCCTGGTCACGTATGGATGCGCACCGAATTCGGATGAACGCGGATGTACTAGGGGCTATATAGTAGCCCCACCATCAAACTCCTATGGCTAAGTGAAAGTGTTAAAGCTATATAGTCTGATTGCCTTTTTGGCCGCGCTATCACCTCCTTAACGGACCAAGACGTTGGATCAAGTGTGATTACGCGCTTTATCGAACACCCCCGCATTATATGCATGGGGGCTGAAGCCGACGACTGCAAACTTTCAGGTTATATACATACATACATGAAAGGCCGCACAGGAGACACTCAATACTTTAGGGGCAAAAGTATAAATATAGCCTTTATAATCAAAATAGCATTGTTTTTACAATCAAGATACATGTCACTGGAACATGGTACTCTTTGAGCACTGAGCCTCTATTAAACAGGCACCTTCTAGGATTCCTTCAAAATAGTGCTCGGGCGAGTACTGCCCCCTGGGCAGACCCCTGGTTGCAACATTGGTGGCCTCCATCTCCGCCCAATATGTCTTAACATGGGTAAGAGCCATCCGTGCACCATCTATGCACGCTGACCTCTTGACAGCATTAATATGCGGCACAGCACAAAGAAATTGTTGCACCAAACCAAAATAACTACCCGGGCTCGGTTCCTTCAGCCACAAATGATCCACGACAGCCTTCATGGCAAGCCCGGACAACCTATGGAGCTTGGCCCACTTGGCCATTTGCTCATTCAACAGCAGCGGACGCCTTGGATTACTGAACTGTGCCTAGAACAATCTTTCCACCTCATGATCTTTCTGATCTTTGAAATACTCAGTCGCATCAGCAGCACTCTTTGCTAAAATCCAAGTATGCATCTGCATAACTCCACAATTGATCAAGAGGGGCATACTTCAGATCACCGAACTTCGTCCGCAATAAAAAGGGCTTCCCAACTGCGATATGTCTGGCTTGGCAAAGCTCTTCCCGCGCCGCTCTGATTTCAGAGCGAGTTTCCTTGGCTGCTTCCAAGGCCTTCTTTAGGTCAGCTGTTTTCGCTTGGCCTTCCCTTTCAAGGAGCTCATATCGGCTGGCGGCATTTTGCAGCTCAAGAGCCATGTTGGCTATTTTATCTTCGCTCTGGTGATGAGCAGCCTGTTCGGCTTTTAACTCTATGGCTGCCTTCAGGGCGGCCGCATCACTTCTCCTGGCTTGTTCCTTGGCTCGGGCAAGTTCTGCCCGAAGGGTCTCCATGGCGGCAGCTCGATCTGCAGTCAAAGCATATTATACATACTAGCATCATGCTCTTCTTAATATTTGCTGACCACCCGAATACACATACCATGTGCCTCGTCAAGCCGCTTGTTAACAAGGGTGATGTCCGCATCCGCCACGTCAAGTTACCGCCGTAATTCGGCAAAATCAGCAGTTCGGTCAGCCATCGGATCTACAGCCGCCAGCACACCAAAGCAGCGTTGTTATTACCTGAGACTATGATCCTCTGCTTGCCTTGTCTAGACGGCAACCAGAGTCTCAGGGGCTACTACCTATAGAAAGTACACCTCGCGTGTGTGGTACAATCAAAAATATATACATCACTTTGCGTACCTCAAAGCCTCTTAGCAGGCTCGTAAAAGCTTCATTCAACCCACTTTTTGCGGATGAAATCCTCTCAACCACCATACCCATTAATGTATGATGCGCCTCTGAGATAGCCGCTTGCTCCAGAAGACCCATCGATGTGTCCGGTTGTGCACCGGCAATCTCGGGCTCTTTTTGTTGGTCTCCTTAGGAGCCGAGAACTCTGGACTTCGGGCGGCCAAAGAATTACCTTCTGGCCTTTGCGGACCAGGAGAAATCCTCCGCGGCGACACTTCAGGGTCGTCCATCTCATGAGGCGGGGAAGCAGGAGGAGATGTTTCGCTTTCCATCATCTCCGGAAGAAGATCCCCTGAATACGAACATTGTGGAGAAGGGCTATGAGGCGGACTGCAAAACATATGTCTCGGTCGTTGTTCTCAGAAAAAGAGCAGGGCATATTTACTAATGTGCCTTTGATTACTTACAGTTTGGTTGACGGCTGGCCCCCTTGTGGGTGTTGTGCACTAAGGATGCCCTGTGGGGCAGGGCCCCCTGGTAAAGGCTGCTTTCCTCGTTTGGAAACCTCCATTTCCAAGTCCTCATGGGCGGCCCTTTTCTTCCCGTGGGGAGAAGGGATTCTATATTCACCTCCCCGATTATCCTCCGATGCGGAGGCACTAATTCCCCCGGGTCGGATGTATAACGCATTAAGCCCGCTTTTGGCTTCTCTATTCCTCCCCTCGTCTTCTCCTGATGGCGCTTGATAAGGTGCGCGAGCCAGCATCCTGGTTAGTACAGGATCCGACGAGCCTTCAGGAAGAGGGGTCGAACACCTGATCCTCTCCGCCTTTCTTATCCAGTCCTGGCCGAGGGTAATTGTTCAGAATAATGTTGTGACAAACATAATAACAGCGTGTTCGGCCGCGGAGTTACTTGGGTATCTAGACGGTTGCAGTTGAGACCCACATCCTCGATGGTGTCCGGACACTTTATTCGTGATCCGAAGAATAATAGATACATCCCTTTGAGCATCACACCGAAGAAGTGTCGAATGGTTCGCGGTCCTTCCGGGTTGAACTCCCACATACGGAGAGATCGATATTGGCATGGCAGGACCCGACGAACTAGCATTACTTGAATTACTATGATGAGACTGATATCCCTCTTGAGGCGATCTTGGATGCGGCTTTGCAATGTCAGCACATCATTAACTGGCCCCCAGTCCTGCCCTTTATTGACCCATGATGCCAGTTGGGGCGGAGGGGCAGAGCGGAATGCTGGGGCGGCTGCCCGCTTTGTACCTCAGGGTGTTGTGATGTAAAACCATTCCCATTGCCATAGGTCGGACACCTCCGGGAAGGAACCCTTTGGCCATGGGGCGTCGGCACCTTTGCTTATTATAGCGCCTCCGCACTTCGCGTGTCGCCCGTCAACCATCTTCGGCTTTACATTAAAGGTCTTGAGCCATAGGCCGAAGTGTGGGGTAATGCGGAGGAAGGCCTCACACACGACGATAAACGACGAGATGTGAAGGAAGGCGTCTGGAGCTAGATCATGGAAATCTAGCCCGTAATAGAACATGAGCCCTCTAATGAAGGGATCAAGACTAAAGCTTAGCCCTCGGAGGAAGTGGGAACCGAATACGCACTCTCGTTGGGTTCAGGAGTGGGGATGACCTGCCCTGGAGCAGGTAGCCTGTGAGGGATTTTGGCGGTCAGATACCTAGCCTCCCTAAGCTTTTTGATGTCCTCCTCTGTGACGGAAGAGGCCATCCACCGGCCTTGAAGGTTGGATCCAGACATGGTTGAAGGTCCGGAGCGCCTGAACTGAGCCTTGGGTGTTGGAACTCGAGGTAGGGGAAGGGAAGGATCGGGCGTGGAAAGAAAAGGACAGGTCTTGACCTCTTTATAAAGAGGGTGAATATCAAGCGTCCTCCGCGTGGCTGTTTGGAACTTGCCTAAAACCGAGGAATGATACTAATGGCACGGTTGGGTTACCCATGCCCGTATTGATGAGAATCCCATGATAAGGGGAACACGATCTCTTCTTCGACAGGACGTACCAATAAAACTGCCTCGCAAGACGTGCAACAGCAGGTTGGAAAAAATGGTTCGTATAATGACTGGGACGCAGCGCGATGTCACGCTATGAAAAGTTGTCAGCAGATTAGATTTGTGGAATATTGTGTTCTCTACGGTGGTATGTGGAATTTATTTTGCAGAGCCGGACACGATCCTTGTGTTCAAGATCTTCTTTGGAGTATTCGGAGAAGGAACCCCCCTTGCAATGCCGAAGACAATCTGCACGCCGGACTCATCGTCATAGAAGCCTGGTTCAAGGGCTACAGAGGGAATCCTGGATTAGGGGGTCCTCGGACAGCCGGACTATATGCTTATGCCGGACTGTTAGGACTATGAATATACAAGATTGAAGACTTTGTCCTGTGCCCGGGTGGGACTCTCCTTTGCGTGGAAAGCAAGCTTGGCAATTCGGATATGTAGATTTCCTTCTCTGTAACTGACTCTGTGTAACCCTAGCCCGCTCCGGTGTCTATATAAACAGAAGGATTTAGTCCTTAGGACAGGAATAATCAGAATCATAGGCTAGCTTCTAGGGTTTAGCCTCTACGATCTTGTGGTAGATCAACTCTTGTAATACTCATATCATCAAGATCAATCAAGAAGGAAGTAGGGTATTACCTCCATAGAGAGGGCCCGAACCTCGGTAAACATTTTGTCCCCCGCCTCTTGTTACCATCAGCCTTAGATGCACAGTTCGGGAACCCCTACCCGAGATCCGCCAGTTTTGACACCGACAATGAGCCCAATTTATTTTTTCTGAAGAATACCCAATCCAGGTCTACTTATTTTTCTACGTCCTGATGGGCTGCAACTCTTTTCAAGACTCGTGCAAATCCTGAAAGTAATATGAAATGGGTTGTAAATATAAAAAAATAGATGACAAATTGGCAATTACTTTATAATTTCTGAATTTTTTCACATTTTCAGATTCCAATTTCACTGGGCTTTAACATAGTTTAAATATATTTTCAAAGTACTTTAAATCTGGCTCGACATTTCGGTATTAAAAATATTTTGGAACCCACAGAAATATGTGAATTTTCGTTTAAATGTTTAACCCTGGCCCTAGCCAACAAAAAAATGGGCTGCAATAAATTGCATAAGATGTTGCAATAACCTATAAATTATTAAAAAATAGGGAATGGTCTGACTTGTGGTCCTATTAAGTTCATGCATATGCAAGATTTTTTTACTTATTATATAGGTCAACAAACGATTCTAGCAGGCGTAACCGTCGGATGTCAATCCAACGACCGTCGTGTTTCTTCAATCTCTGGTCTTCTTGCTCCAGCCGCCAAATCCAGCGCCGGCGGGACCGCCTACTCCCGCTTCTCGTGGCCGGTTGTGCTGCTGTCGGCATTCTGGGAACGGGTTTCCCCAGACTTGCCTGCCTGCGGCCTGCGGCGTGGCTCAAGCGAAGGCCCAGTGCAGCCCAGCTTCATCAACTCAAGCTCAAGACCCTCGCGAGGGGCCAAGCCTCGCGGGGCGGACGACAGGAAGCTTTCTCAGGAGCAGCCTCATCAGGCAGGCTTGCGAGGAGGCGGAGAGATCAAGGCAGGGCACCTCGCGAGGAGCCCGTGACGCAAGCCATGACGATCGAGAACAGGCGAGCGCTAGGCGGGCGCCGGCCTACGTAGTGTCCTTGTTTCCCCTTTGGTGCAAAGGGGGCAAGCACATGCCAAGGCATTAGGCAAAGGTTACTGTTTCGGTGCAACAAGACCAAGACCAGCAGAGCAGCAGGATGGAAGTCATCGTGGAGCCCAGGACGGCGTCACCGCCAAAGTCTTTGGCAGTCGAAGACCAACTTTAGTCAGGATAAGTGTACTAGATGTTCCCCTTCAAAATGGCCAGTTGTTGGCGCCCTTCCCGCTCATTATTTGGGAAGAGGCCCATGGCCTCCCTCTATAAATAGGACTAGCCACCATAGTAGAGGGGGGATCGGATCCAGATTGCGCATAGACTAGAGAGAGGCGACTGAACTCACCCACGCAGTTCATCGCACCAGCTCAAGAACAGCCCCTCGCGTGGTTGTTCTCCCTTTGTATTGTTCATCATCAGCACCTGAGGCAATCCACCGCACCACACACTGGAGTAGGGTATTACACCACAATGGTGGCCTGAACCAGTATAAACCTCGTGTCCGTTGTGTGTTCTTCTTTCTAGTCTAGATTCCTTGTGAGGACTTGAGACGCAAGCTGGTAGGGGAAAGACCTTCGTGCGCACCCCAAAGTTCAAACCTCAAGGGTCTGTCAGAACCCGAAATCCGACATTTGGTGCGCCAGGCAGGGGTGCGCCGGAATCCTTCTTCCGCCACCTCGCGTTCCATTGCCCCGTCGTTTTGATGTCAAGCGACCCAACTACCAACACAGACCGCTGGGCGGCGTGGCCCGCCCACGCCGTGCCGCGGACCCAGGGCGACCTCAACCTTGCGCCTCAGGCAGCTCGTGCTCCGCCGGGCGCTGCGGGGTGCGGGCGATGTGGACAAATGTCGCCTGCCCTCACACCACGACAGGTGCAGTCAGCAACAAGAGCCTCAGGCCACACCGCGGTCACAGCGCCGCACACCCGATGGGAGCAGGCGAACTCAAGGGCCGCGCTCACGGTGGCCCGAGAGCTGCTAAGGTGCCGGCTGCTGGAGGGCGGCCGTGACGTGTTGTTAGAGCGAGTGGTCGAGCTCCTGGACGCCGCTGCCTCGGGAGCACCTCCTTTCTGCATCCAGCTGCCGCCCCAGATCCAGAGCGGGCCGTATGGCAGCCCCATACGCGCCCACGCAACTCCAAGCGGGCTCCAGGACCTACTCAACGCCAACCCGGCTGGCAGCACCAAGCGACAAGTCGCGCCAGCCCCATCTCAGCCGGCGAAGGAGTGCACGCCGCGACCTTCGGCCTCGGTGGACCAGCACGCCACCACCCCCAAGACAACGCTCCATACCGGACTACCTGGCATATGGGGCACTACGGCGAGACCCCCGGGGGTGGTTGCCCCAGAAGCTTATGTACCCCACATGGTGGATCAAGAGTGAGCACTAGAAGAAGACCATGGCTCGTTCCTCGGGCCAGGCTGGGGCGAGGAGGCGCCAGAAGCTGAGCTCTTTCAGGAACCCCAAGAGAGCCTCGACAACCGCGCTGGTGGCAGCAACTATCGGGTACCACTAATTCCTCAGGAGCAAGCTTATGCTAACCATGGGTCGCAGGATGTACAGGTCGCAGCAGCAGATGGCTGCCCCAATATGGCAGCCTCCTACCCCAGGAGGAGGGCGCCGGACGCTGCAGGAGAGGGGCCGAGACCCGGGTTCGCCCCCACGGTGCTCGGAGCAAGGCGTTCTCAGGAGGTAGGCCCTCTGCCGGGGAGGTGCCCCAGGGCCTGCCCCCGGCAGAGGACCCGTGGTCGTCGGGGGAACCGCTGGTGACTGCTCTACCCCGTTGGCGTTGTCCTTGGTCTCCGGTCACCGTCAATGGTGATAGAGTGTGGCGCAAGGCGGGGCCCTCGCCTGGCGATATGAAGCAAGGCCGGTACCTGTGAAGAAGGCCCAGTGCATGTGAAGCTCGCCGCCGTGACACTCTCACGTAATAATGAGTGGGGCTGTACACGCCCCGGAGTCTCCGGAGAGCCGCCCTCGGGCCTCAGGGGTTCCCACCCACGCCTAGTGGCAGCACTTAGCTCCGCGCTGGTGAGAAGACGTCGAAGACTAGGCTAGGTGCTGGACGCGGCTTTTTGCTTTTTGCCTTTTCCTTTGTTGACAAGTTTATCCAATATGAATTTAAGTTGGATTTGAGCTGGAGGCTTGCGTGTGTTTGGGGAAGGGGTGTTTAGTCTCGTTCGAGCAATCTCTCATGTTCTGGTTTCGGCTTTGCGTCCAAAGTTAGCGTCAGCTGCCTCCCCTCGTGAGCCCCTCGCGAGCCGGGCCAGGCCAAGCACGTCTACAATCCGGACCGCTGTCACCGCACCCTCTCCGGAGGTTCTCATCGCAGGATCAATGGGTTCACCCAGAAGACACTCGAGGCGCTGCAGCCCCCACAAGCCCGCTCGTGACTCGTCGGGTTCAAAAGGTAAACAAGTCAGCTGACCCATCACCGGGCCAGTAGCTAAGCTCACACGCAGCATTATGCTTACCGGGGTACTGATCGCAAACATTTACATGAGGGGCTTCCCCTCCCAAAATGCTCTTACAATCTTCAGGGCCGAGCCTGAACCTTCTTCATGCAGGGTAAACAGCAGCGACATACGATCAGTCGGACATATCACTCACCGCGTCTTCTGGGGCGCCTCCAGAGGCGTCGCTGGCATCACTGACATCATCACCACCACCGCCAACACCTCCATCAGCGCCAGGATCGTCCACAATGCCGCCTTCATTGGCGGCCACAATCACGCCGTCATCATCAGATGCGAAGGCCCTAACGAGGGTGTCCATGGTGTCCTCCACCCATTGCGCCAGGTCACCCCGAATGGCTATGGGCACAGGTGTGATGGCGGCATCGAAATCGAAGTGGGGGTCCCTCTCCTGTAGATAGCTGAAGACACGGGAGAAGGCACGCCCGAGCAAGGCTCGGCTCCTCTCCTCGACAAGCCAACGAGACCTCTTAGAGCGGTTCTCCAGAAGCGTCACCATGTCAGTGAAAAACTGGAGGTTGCCGGTGTAGTTGGTCTCATGCCGCACCTCGGCGGCAGCCTCACAAATGTTGCCCAATGCCGTGTTAGCCCGTTCCCGGAGCGTTCGGAGCATGGGGGCATGCTCGTGCTCCAGAATCCGCCGCTGATGGATCTCATCCTCATTCCTCCATTTGATGGCCTCGGCACCATCAACCCTCTATTGCAGAAGAAGCATGTCGGCACGGGAAGAGGCCAGCTCCACCTGCGCTGCGCCAAGGGCAGCTGCGGAGGAGTCCGCACCCTGCGTCACTTCAGCTAGTTCGGCCCTGAGGGCCGCGGTCCTACCCTAAGATTCGGCCCTGATCAACTCCAACCTCACTTCGTATTTTCACTCGAGATCCGAGCGAGCTTCCACCGCGCGGCGGTCGACCTCTTCTTGGACTCGGGCTTCGCGCGCGGCGACGTCATCCTCCGCCTGAGTCACCAGGCGCTCCCTCGTATCCAGCCGCTCAAGGTCAAGGTTGTGCTCGGCAGCCTCCAGCGTTAGTGCCTCCTCGCGCTTCAGGAGCTCCGCCTGGTCGACGGAAGCCCCCTTCAGTGACACAAGGGCCGCCTGGCGCAATTCCACTTGCTGCTCCAGAGAGTTGCTCCAGGCTTGGAGCTCCCATGCGTGCTCCTCCGCATCTTTGCGCCGTTGATCTACTTCCCGGGCCTCCTCGACGGCTTGGGAGCAGGCCTCCCGCGAGGCCGCCAGCGACACTTCGGCCTTCGCGTTGTCAAGGCCACGCTGATGACGCGCAAGGGCGATAGCTACCTTCAGCTTGCGCCTCTCCTTAGCGAGGCGCAGGCCCTCGGCCTCAAGGTGTGCATCCTCGCCAGCAAGCTCCGCCCCGATCGGCTCACCGCATCCGCCGCCCCCTAGAGGAACTCTTGACAAAGGGAGCGACATTCCCGAGCGCACCTGAGCATGTCTTCCGTGTCACCCTCTGCCACTGGTGTATGCGGAGGGCCCTGAGGCGGCATGCCCCCTCCCGGCACGGGGCTGGGGGCTGGTGCCCCAACAATCGCCGAATGGACCTCGCTAGGAGCCCGGCCTGGCACTGGTCTATCCCCAGAAGAGGAGCTCTAGACTGACTTCAGCCAATCACCATCCACGATCAGGTAAGGAGCACATGGCAAGCTAGCTGTGCCCCAGGAGAGCTCGTGAAGGGAGGACAACAGGCGCGCAGGCTCGAGGTGCCCAGCGGGATGGGCCACTTCTCCAACCGGCCGAGTGGCAGGGGCGCCGCTCGAGCTCGGCACGCCTAGGGTCAGCAGTGAGGACAAAGCATGGGGGGATGGCTCCTTGGCCATCTCCGCGAATTCGGCAGGAAGGGCCCTGAAAGGCTATGATCAGCTGCAAGAACAGAGAGGTAAAGGAGCAAAGAGATAGGAGGACTTACTCATCCATGGAAAAGTACTTCCTGCACTTCAACAGACGGCAAGGGCGATCGTCACCGCCCAAGGCCTCCTTCCTCTTGCGGAGGGCCTTGAAGTCTACGCGGAACTGGCCTAAGCGCTCGGCGCACAGGTCGGCCTGTGGCACAGAAGAAGCGTCAAGGTGATCAGCGCCGAGGGAACCGACCTGGGAGACGCCGCGGGGCGCCGCCTTGGGAGGGACGGCCGGGGCCTCGGGAGCCCCGGCCTCAGGAGCCGTAGGCCGCAACTCCACGCCTGCCACTGCTCCAGGACGGGCTTCGGGAGATGCCACCTTCGGGGCTCCGCACGGCGTCAGCATCTCGACATCAGCCCCCTCAGCTCCCAGCGATTCTCGTCTCCCCGCTCCATCTCCTGAGACAGGACCACCGTGGGCGATCGGAAGGGCAACCACAGCAACTGGGTTCTCGTGGGGTCCCGTGAGGCCAACCGGGCACAGCCCCCACTCGTCAAAGCTGGGCATCTTCCTCACAAAATCGTCCCTGCCCAAGCAAAGATACAAGAGGGCAGCATCATGCCGAAGGCTGCCTGGGGAAGGATCGCCAGTCAGGACCCTGAGCACCGTCTTCAGCGCTTCAGGCGCCAGATCCTCCTCCTGGAGCCGCGTGCGGTCTTTGTGCCCTGCAAAGTCCCACATCCGACGGGAGTGGCGCTGGAGAGGAGCAATGCAACGTTGGAGGAATTCCTTCACCACCTTGGGCGCCGTCATGTCGAGCGCCCTCAAACTCTGGAAGCGATGCCAAACGAAGGCGAGCCGGGGGCTCGCGAGTGTCTCGTGATCCCATCCTGAGTTTGGAATAGCGGGCAAGGTCGGGTGCGAGATCAGGGGGCTGGGCACCCCGACATCCACATACAGCCACTGCTCTCTGAACCTGGCCTCAGCGGGAGGAAGGACGAAATCGATCCCTGAAGCAGCCGTCTCTGGCACGGCGAGGAAGCTCACACACCCCGAGCATTGAGTGGGGCTGCTCAGGTGCAAAGAGAAGAAGTGGTGCAGCAGGGCAACGGAAGGAGGAATGCCCACCATTGCCTCGCAAAAAAGCGAAGACAGCCAGGAGGGTAATGGACTCAGGCCCGAGGTGCATCATGTGGATCTGATAATGGGAGAGCACCGCATTGAAGAAAGCGGAAAAGGGGGGAACCAGACCCGCCCACAGTGCATCGGCAAAGAACCGGACCTTCGTGACGACCCTATCAAAAGAAGCATGGGACACAGCCCAGACCGTGGTCCTGCCGCACTCGTTGAAGATGGTGGCAAGAGGAGAACGGACCTTGCCCAAGGCCTCGGGGTTGAGTATGATAGACCGATCAACGGCGGGGGCCGCCACCGGAGGCAAGCGGGATGAAGGCGCAGGATTCTTCCCCCTTTCCTTCTTCGTTGGCGCCATGGCAATGGGAAGGGGGGAGAGTTCGAGTTGGATTGGAAGAGGAAGTTGGAGCCAGAGGAGGAAGGAAGGGCAGGAAGCGCGCGGACGGCGAAAGGGGAATATCTATGTGCAACCACGGGTCCGCCTAGCCGGGCGTATAATGAGGTGTCATGGGGAAGCGGGGACACCCACGTCCAATCAATCGCCACGCGACGCCCAAGGCTGCTGTCAGGACCCCGACTCAATGCCATATCGATCTAGCATGTAACACCTCATATCACTTTGCGGCCTCACGCACGGTATTCCCACGGGTGTCGCCTTACCTTTGCCCGGGACCGTTTGTGCCTTTTGGCAAACGTATATGATAGTGTCGCTAGTATCCATATGATAAGGAGCCCGGGCTGACATGGCTAGTCATAAACCCAAAGTGGCACAAACTTACAGGGACAGGCATCCATGACCCAGCATCGAACGTGTCGGTCATCAGCAAGTGAATCCAGGCTGTAGCACTGGGCTAGCAGGACTCCGGTGAACCGGGCTGTAGCGGGCTAACAGGACTCCGTCATTCATCACGTGACATTTCCCCAAAGGGACAGACACAGGAACGAAGAAGAACACATGCCGGCCAGCCTGAGTGTTCCGGAGCAGTAGCAAGCTACCATGGCTCAGTGGAAGCACTAGGAGACATTTCCCGGTAAGAGAGGCTACTAAGGATAAACAACTAGATAGTCAGATCCCACACATACCAGGCATTTCAATAACATACACACAATATGCTCGATATGTGCAAATACGACATGGCATCACAACATGACTCTACAACTCAAGTATTTTATTCAATATCCTCCAATGAGCGAGATATTACAAACATGGGTCTCCCGACCCAACATCCAGAGCATACAAGTCAAAGCACAAGCGAAAGCTTAACATGTCTGAGTACAGACATCTATAAATGAAAAGGCTGAGAAGGCTGACTATCTACTAGATCCTGCCGAGGCACAAGATAGCAGTTGAGGTAAGAAGCTAAACATCGAAGTCCAAGCGGAACTACTAGTGAGACTGAAGTCTCTCTGCAAAACATAAAATAGGCAAACGTGAGTACAAATGTACCCAGCAAGACTTCCATCAGAACTAACTACATATGCATCATTATCAACAAGGGGATGGTGGGGTTTAACTAAAGCAAGCCAGCTTTGACTCGGTGGCTATCCTAAACTACGACTGCAAGTAACTCTTTTGAGGTGGCGCACATGAGTCCACATATTCACCATATCAATACACCACTATGGATCCACTCCCGTCTCCCCACGAGGACGCCATCCATAGCACTCACGCTTATCTTGCGAATTTTAGAGTATCCACTTTCACTTGTCTATGAACTTTTATATGCAACCCAGAAGTCCTTTACCGCGGACACGGCTATTCGAATAGATGATATTAACCCTGCAGGGGTGTACTTCTTCATACATGTTTCCACCACTTAGCATCTGCACACGACGTGTGCTCGGCAGACTTCAAGCGAAAGCCGACGTGGGTGTAGACCACGACCTACCTAAACACTCAAGTCTCTAGTCCAGGTTTATCGCCTATTCAGGTTCCATCCGCAGGGAGTCCGGCCAAAGTTTCCACATACGGCCCCGAACGATGTGTGCAGGGTTCCCGAGACACCAAATGGGCGCCCGGTACACCGTGCCATGTGCCTACCGCATCACAGCCCAACCCTCCGGTCAGCGCTGCGCACGGCCTCCAGCATACTACAAACACCAGAAACTACTTGCAACTCCTGGATAGAGGACAAGGGTGATTAAGAAGGCGAGCGGGGTCATATTTCAGGGCCCAATGCATGGTAGTAACTGTTTCATAGATCACAAACACAGAACTCAGTTCCTAAGGACGGCTTCAATGAGACAACCCACCATGTACTCCTATATGGCCTCTCACCGCTACCTTTACCAAATCGTGTTCACACACTTAGCTCACACACAGTAGGACATGTTCACACACCTCTGATTCATCCCCGATGAATCAGACCTGACTCAACTCTAAGCAGTAGCAGGCATGACAAACAAAAATGAATGAGTAGGCACAACAGGGCTCAAACAACTTATACTCATGCTAGTGGGTTTCATATATTTACTGTGGCAATGACAGGTCATGCAGAGGATAAAGGGGTTCAGCTACCGCAGCAAGTAACAGATGAATCATTGTTGTCCTAATGCAGTAAAAGAGAGCTGGAGCGAGAGAGTGGGATTGTATCGGAATGAACAAGGGGGTTTTGCTTGCCTGGTACTTCTGAAGATAGCATTGAGTCTTCATCAGTGTCAACGATCACAACGTCGGTACAACGTCTACCGAGGGGGAACAACACCGGCAAACAGAGAAGAAACACGATCAATGCAATGCACAATATGTGCATGCTATGACATGGCAATATGAATGTGTTATGGGCTAATGCAAGCTAGAACAGATTGAGATGAGTCCATTTGAACCAAAGATTCAAATGCAAACCCATTTTAAGAGGTTATATTAGTGCATTAACTTGTTTCATTTAAACAGCAAGGTTAAAATGTTCTAACATGCACGAAACCAGTACAGATGGATAGATTGGATTTTTTTGATCATTTTTCATATATAATTTGTTTGATTTGGAGCTACGGTTGATTTTCTATGATTTTTAGAAGTTTTGGTTATTTTCTGGAATTTCCTGTAAAAGAATAAATCCAGATAATGAGTTATTGTGTCAGCAGTGCGTCAGGGTGACGTTAGTGGTCAAAGGGGACATCCAGGTCAACCTGACCAGTGGGTCCCGTGTGTCATCAATTATTTAAACTAACTAAATTTAGTTAGTACTAATCTAAGTTAATTAACAGAGGGGGGGTCCCACTTGTCATAGAATTAGGGGAGTCAACCTGGGCCCACCCAGTCAAGGTCAACGGGTCAAACTCACCGGCGTTTAGCCGCCGGCGAGGCCAAACGCGGCGGTGCGAGTGCATTAACGCGTTCCGGCGACCAAATGAGCGGCGGAGGGCATGTACGCGTAGCTGGGAGGAGGCCGCGGCATTTGGTGGCAGTGGTTGGGCTCGGGGTGGCTAGGAACATTGCCGGCAACGACCTTGGTGGTCTCCGGAGTCGGGTGAGGCCGAACCCGAGGCTGCGGGGCACGGCGAGGCACGGGAAGTGGTGTGTTGGACTCGTGGGGGTGCGGTGGAGTTAGTGGACAAGGTGGTGAGGCCTGTGGGTGGCCGGAGTCACGTCGACGACGAGCTCGGTGGCGGCGCGTGCGGTGATGCTTCATGCAGTCGCTACGATGCACGAGAGAGAGAACAGAGAGGATGGGGAGGTGGCTAAGCTCACGGCGGTCACGTTGGAGTAGTCGGCGAGGTCGGGGACGAACTGGTGCGGCGGTGACGGTGAAGGGGATCTGCAGTGGTGCTCGGTGAAGTCGAGCTCGAAGTGGACGAAGTAGGGCGCGCGAGCGCTCGGGGCTCGGGCTGCTCGACGGAGACGACAACGGCGAAGCTGTTGGACTTGGTGGCGCGGCGCGGGGACGACGGAGGACGCGAGAACTACGGTGGCGCGGGTGCAGCAGCGTCGGCCATTGTGCGGGAGAGCAAGGCAAAGAGGCAGGGGGCGAGTGAGGTGTCCACGGGGTCGGGGCAACGACGTGGAGCTCACCCAGGTATCCAGGGGAGCGGGCGGCAAGCAGGTGGCATCGTGGCGAGCTCGTGCTCGTCGGCGTCACCTCTGTGCCTGCCTGGCGAGGACGAAGCAGCTGGCTAGCATGGTGCCAGCACAGTGCTGGGCCTGCCAGGTGGGCCGGCCAGGTAAGTGGCCCAGGTAGGCGTACTCTCTCTCTCTTCTAAATTGTTTTCTGTTTTCTATTATTTTTTGTAACTTCAGGGCTTTATTAAAAATGTCAGGGCATTACCAAAAATCATGAAACTAATCATGACTACTGTTTGGAATATATCCAACAATAAACATTTTAGTTTATGATTATTTGAGCATTTAAAATATTTAATAGCATTTAAATTCCCAAATGCAAATACTATAAGATTTAATTCAGAGCCCAAATATGTCATGGAAAAATGTGCAATACCCCTGGTTATGTCTCCAGCATTTTCCAGAAATGATGAAATTTTTTGAAAGCCATTTGGACTCATTGAAAATATTTTAGTTGAACCTAGTTGAATTCATTTGGTGCTAGGGTTTAGTCAATCCCCATTTCAAGTTTAAGCAAAATTTAAACATGATGAACAACCAAGACTAACCCACAAGCAATGCTAAAGCTAGGGCTGTGACAGCTCAACCCCACTAAACAAGAATCTCGTCCCGAGATTCAAGTCGTGAGGAAAGAAGGAAGGGGGTCACAAAACTATCACGATCTACTCGATCCAACTGCCCTTCCCGAGGATGTTGATTCTTTGCATCATCTTGATCTCGACGTCTTGCTTGAGAACTTCAACCAACATGACAACGGAAGGAAAGGGAAAACTCTAGAGGGATTGATCTTCTCGAAGATCGAACAACTCAGGATCAGCTCACGGGGTGAGTCATAGCAACATCTCTCGAGCTGAGACACGAAGCACACATCTAGAGGGATGAAGTGGAACAGATGATGGAGGTTCTCCAGGTAGACAACAATTTCACACTTAAGAGTGGTGAACGGTTGTCAACATAGCGAGGAGTTAGGTTTCCAAGACACCATATCGAGACATCTCAGGGAAGGCGACTCATAGTGTAACGCCCCGGATTCGATGCGCCAGGTGTCTGCCAGTTATTCGCCGTCGTTGCCATGTCATTTGCTTGTGTGTTGCATTTTCATGCCATGTTCATCATGTTGTATCTCTGCATTCGTAGCTCCGTTTCGTGCGTGTAATATGTCAAATTGTTTGTCTCGATGAGTAATTCATTTCATTCCATTGCATCATTTTCATTTGAGCTCATCTTGATGCCCGAAATGCTGTTGGAAGAGTGCATGTTGATGTTAATCTGCTAAAACTGTTACAACTTGCTCATTTGTCATTTTTGCCATGATTGATGTGTGCATCCTATGAGGTTGATGTCTTCATGTGTTTTGATCTATGCCATGCCATCTTTCCAGGGGTGTATGCCATGTATTTTTTGATCAATGTGGTGACTAGCACAAGCATGCAAACTAGGCTTCGTGATATTACTGATTTTAGTCCCTGTTCTGCTGTTATTTTGATGCCATGTAAACTTGATGCTACAGAGAGATCCATGCATATTTTGAGTTACTTCAGGAAGGTAGTTTTGAACATGTGGTTATTGTCTATCCATTCATGCCCTTGTTTGCAATTATGGAGTAGTCTAGCATGTCATTTGAGTGCTCTACTTTTGCTTCAAAATGTTTCTTGGCAGATTGTTTACTTGTTATTCAATTTGGCCAAGGTTGCTATATTTGATCCTTGCATGCTATGGACTTGTTCTTGACTTGGTTTGTTGCACAAACATGTCTTCTTGATGATGCTATGATTATATTGTCATGCATTGACTTGTGGTGAGTGAATCGAGCTTGTTAAGTAGTGTACATGATGTTGCTGTCTTGCTAGGCTGATTCTGTTATATTTTGTTGCTATGTTAACATGCTTCTAGTAATCATTCTATGCATAATCTAGAGATGTTCTATAAACATGTTTTGATCTACATGTCATGCTCTATCCATTCATGCCCCTGGTTGCATTTATAGCTTGCTGTAGGTTGTTGTAATCTTGCTCCAAAGTTGCTTGATAATGTTGTTGTCAACCTGTTAACATTAAGTTCACTTGTTCCCATGTGTTTTGCTAGTGATCCATGCACCCTATGACCTTGATCTTGTCGTGCTTAGCTTCACAAACATGCCTTCTTACTGTTGGTTGCCTTTCCATGCCATGTATTGCTCTGTAGTGAGTGGTTCAAGCTCACCAACATGCCTACTTATTATTGTTCCTGCCATGTATGAATCTGTAATATAACTTGCCATGTTTATATGGGTGCCATCATATTTTCTGATCCTTTTTGGCTCATGGTCAGTAAGGGACTTTTGATCTATGCAATTAGTAGATTCATGCCATGCCTTTGTTTGCCATGATATGTTCCTGTAACATGTTGTTTGATAGCTCTAAACATTGCAACCTGATGTTATTTCTGCTAAAGTCTGAAACTGTTATTATTTGCAATCTTACCATGTGTTTTGGAGCATGTTCTAGTGATTTCTGGAGATAGCTCGGTGTTCATGTTTTGTTATGCTTTACCTGTACTTCATGCCCATGCATTTTGTTATTATGTTGGGGTGCTGTAGCATGTTGTTTTGATGCTTATAATATGCCTAGTTGCTGTTATGGACAGATTGTTGCTATGACTTGTATAGAGTGTATGTGTTGCACCGTTGCTCCGTTTTGAGTGTGCTCTATATGAAACTTGCTTGTTTTTGCATGTAGTTCCATATTATCATGTTGCATCCTTGTTTTGGTGTGTTTGCTTGATGTTTGGGTGCATTTTGCATCAATGCCATGTTTAACTTGTTTTGCTCATATCTTCTAGGCCGTAGCTCCGAACTAAATGAACTTTATATGTAACTTGACTAGAATTTCGCGTAGATCATCTTGGTGCATATTAACTTGCTGTTTAACAACTTGAACATAAGGTTTATTCAGTTCTGGACCAATTTCGAAATATGCATATGAGGACTTACCGGAATTGTTATATGTTGTTCCCGGCCTCATTTAAACTTGCCTTGATGTGTTGTTCTTGTTTGCATCATCTCTTGCCATGAGTAGCTTCATGTAGCTTGCTCATGCATCATGCTTGTTGTGCATCATGCCTTGTTCATTTGTGGTGTGTTTACCATGTTGTGTGCTTCTTCTCGATAGTTCCCGTTTCATTGCGATCGTGAGGATTCGTTCGTCTACGTGTGGTTCGTCTTCGTGGCTTCATCTTCTTCATGGACTTGTTCTTCTTCCTAACGGGATTTCAGGCAAGATGACCGCTACCCTGGATCTCACTACTATCATTGCTATGCTAGTTGTTTCGTTCTATCGCTATGCTGCGCTACCTATCACCTGTTTATCAAGCCATCCCAAATTGCCATGAACCTCTAACCTTTGACACCTTTCCTATGCAAACCACTGTTTGGCTATGTTACCGCTTTTGCTCAGCCCCTCTTATAGCGTTGCTAGTTGCAGGTGAAGTTGAAGATTTCTCCATGGTGGACAGGGTTTATGTTGGGATATCACAATATCTCTTATTTAATTAATGCATCTATATACTTGGTAAAGGGTGGAAGGCTCGGCCTTATGCCTGGTGTTTTGTTCCACTCTTGCCACCCTAGTTTCCATCATACCGGTGTTATGTTCCCGGATTTTGCGTTCCTTACGCGGTCGGGTGATTTATGGGACCCCCCTGACAGTTCGCTTTGAATAAAACTTGTCCAGCAAGGCCCAACCTTGGTTTTACCATTTGCCTCACCACCACCTATCCCTTTCCCTTGGGTCGTCCAACCCGAGGGTCATCTTTATTTTAGCCCCCCGGGCCAGTGCTTGTCTAAGTGCTGGTCTGAACCGGGCAGACTGCGGGGCCCCCTCGGGGCAACTCGAGATCTGGTTTTACTGGTAGGCTGACCTATCCGGTGTTGCCCTGAGAACGAGATATGTGCAGCTCCTATCGGGATTGTCGGCGCATCGGGCGGCTTTGCGGGTCTTGTTTTACCATTGTCGAAATGTCTTGTAAACCGGGATTCCGAGACTGATCGGGTCTTCCTGGGAGAAGGTCTATTCCTTCGTTGATCGCGAGAGCTTGTCATGGGCTAAGTTGCGACACCCTGCAGGGTATAAACTTTCGAGAGCCGTGCCTGCGGATATGTGGCAGATGGGAATTTGTTAATGTCCGGTTGTAGATAACTTGACACCTGATCCGAATTAAAACGCATCAACCGTGTGTGTAGCCGTGATGGTCTCTTCTCGGCGGAGTCCAGGAAGTGAACACGGTTTCTGGGTTATGTTTGACGTAAGTAGGTGTTCAGGATCACCTCTTGATCATTGCTAGCTTCACGACCATTCCGCTTGTTCTCTTCTCGCTCTTCTTTGCGTATGTTAGCCACATCATGCTTAGTCGCTGCTGCAACCTCACCACTTTACCCCTTCCTTTCCGATTAAGCTTTGCTAGTCTTGATACCCATGGTAATGGGATTGCTGAGTCCTCATGGCTCACAGATTACTACAACAACAGTTGCAGGTACAGGTTTATGCGATGATCTTGACGCGAGAGCGATGCTTGTTTGCGTTGAGTTCTTCTTCTGCTTCTTCTTCGATCAGGGGATAGGTTCCAGGTCGGCAGCCTGGGCTAGCAGGGTGGATATTGTTTGAGTTTCTGTTTATGTATCATCCGTAGTCGGATGTTGATCTCTTGTATGATGATGTTTTATTCGTGTGGCATTGTATGCCTCTTGTATGTATCCCCATCTATTATGTAATGTTGATGTAATGATATCCACCTTGCAAAAGCGTTTCAATTTGCGGGTCTATCCTTGGTGGTACCTTCGAGTTCCTCTTGGATAGGGTCGCATATTGGGCGTGACACATAGGATCAATACCTTAAGTAGCAAAAAGGATTACCTTTGATACAGAGATCACTGAAACTCTCTATACGATCCTAAGGCAAATCTCGAGCGATCGTTCGAGGAAGTTCGGTAGAATGGCATACTCAGACTAGTATGGATGATGTGGATTACCTTGTTGAAGACAACGCAAGAATGATTTTGCTTGTCATCGGAAATGGATGAGGTCCATGATGTAATGGCACAATTGCGGTGAAAGATGGAACAAAATGCTAATGCTTGGAATGATTCTAGTAATTGGGGAGAAACCCCACAGTAGAGAGTGAATCCATTGTCTGAAAGGGTTACAGCATAACCGAGGGAACTGAGAGCAATCCCAGTTAGTGCCGGCGATGAAGCCTAGAGCTTGTGCGTGCTCTCAAGAATTTGAGCATTTCCATGTTCATCAAGGTTTTACCAATATCCGTGTCAAGGATCCTGGTAACACAACATACTACCATGATTAAAAATGGTTGAGGATGCAGATGCAAAGGAAGATAACACTTTCTCAGATTTCACCTTAGCGAGGCCAAGGGGACAAAATCTAGATGATCGACCAAGAGACATTTAGCACTCTGCTTCTAATGTTCTCCTTGATGTGCTAGCGTAACCCATTCATTTAGATGGTTTGGTACCCAGAACATCAAGTAAAAGGTCGGACTTCGGAAGCACAAGAATCCATAAGGAATAACCATGGAAGTAAATCCTACGAAGTCCTTATGGGGAGGTGGCCAACTTCTTCAATCAAGATACTACAATAATAGGTCTTCCAGCTGGGTGTGTTGGCCATGACATCCACTTTACCGGGTTACAGAGAGACCAATATTATAATTCTTGGGAAAACGTTCCAACCATCATATCTGCCTGAGATTCAGATCTGGATGTTGTTAGAATAATCCAGGCTCATCGAGTCTAGAAAGTAAAATGAAAGTTTGCAACACAAATCGACAAGATGACGTTGCGAGAATCTCGGGGAATGAACTACGATAGCAGGCTCCAAAACATGAGCTGCTTTTGCTACAAACATGTGAACACGTTGTCCCAGACAAGCATGGCCATGTAGTAGTCTTATAATTAAACACTACCGAGTTTAGAGGGGGAACCATCAACGAGGATATCGAAGTCCTTGCATAAGTCTTGCTCTTAAGAAGGTACTTCTTCTCCTTGAACAAATCAATCGGTGGCTTGGTGTACTAGGGGATACACGTGGAATGGAGGTAGCGAACCTGTCAAACCATAGCATACTTTGCACATGCATGACTGACTTGGGATGAATCCAGAGGAGGCAACATTGACTTTCTCGAATTCACGGCGGCAACTTGCATCAACTGCACATGAATTACAGGAAGTCACTTCTTTCATCCAAACATATGCTTCAAGAAATAGCATGAAGAAATGCTTTCAAAAGTTTCCAATACTAGCTTAATGTTCACCAAGATCATGGAGAAGATAAGGATGTTGTCGATGGGCTCAACTACAATTCATCCCAACCACGAGTAAGAAAACATTAAGAACATCGTTGGTTCTGATTTGACTTGACGATGGCCCATACTCAAGTCAAAGTTTTGACAAGGCAATAGATCCAACAACTGATCACGAGGACCAATTGGTGAAGATATCTCACGAGGACCAATTGGTGAAGATATCATCTTTCTTCAACACACACACACACACACACACACACACACAAAGATATCCCTCTGGAAGTGAACTAAGTTAGACAAGCTTTTATCTCTCAACTCTCCAAGTTGTTGTTTAGCTTGACCAAACAGCTCAGGGGTACCCAACACAGACTCTTGGAGAAGGGGTGGTTTACAAGAAACCAACTTGATCACGAACTCAACATAGTGGTCAGATGACAACCTGGTAACACTTCCAAGAAGATATTCGGAAAAATCACGAACCACCGATATGTTACTAAGATCGAGAGCAATCTTGCTTTTCACGGCAAGACGATATGATCAAATAAGCAAGGATTGGCACTATCCTAACTCATTGATCAGAGAGTGCATCGGAAATAAGGACTAGGTAGCACAATCATACTTAGGGTGATGATTCAATAATCAACATGCTAAGAGTGAGGTTATTGTCCTTTAACTACCAAGCAACGGAGTTGCTAGAAGTATAGATTTCACACATCATGATTCACTTGTCGGTATACCGGTTGCAACAACACGGGGACCGAGAAATGAATACGAGGGCGAGAAGTAACACTACGTCAAGAATTCATAAGAGGTGGTGCAATCCTCATGACATTCCTGACATAAAGTGGGTAATACTTCAGGGTAGAACAGAACAAAAGCTGGATTAGTATTTGATCTGCGGAGTACGACTGCTTTGACCCAATCCTGGAAATGGACAAGGTACTGGAGTTTGTTTCTCCTAGTCATTCCAGAATAGAATGACTTGACGGACCACAAGAGTAATAGGCATCAATGGACGAATGCACGCATTCTCTTGACTATCAATTGATAGATGAAGGTCAGAAGACATCTAAGGAGGAACAACTCATGGAACATATAACTTTCTGAGTTGTGGATGCATAGATTAATATGTCAAACGGGTTCACACATTTCTTCCGGATAACCCATGCAGAGAAGGTAGAACTGGCAGAGTCACAATATAGAATTGAGAACTCGTCGGGAGCACTCTTGTTGTGATCTTTTGATCCAACAAACTTCTGCCATGAGTGGTTTATAGTATTTGGAAGAAGGAAATACCACGGACCTCGAGGACTAATGCAAAGGTTACTAATAACCTAAAGGAACGAGCAACACTAACAACATGAAGTAAGTAGGGTGAGGCTTGGGTTCAAAACCCAGAATAGAATACCTACTAGCTAAATTGCATCACGAGATGCTTTCGAGAATGTTGGCCAGAATGATCACACTGGGAACACAAAACATTGCTAGATTACTAGGTGACTCCCTAAAACACCTAGGGTCATAATAATAGCTCCAACATATATGTCAAGGCAATAAATTACCTCAACACACCGGTTAGTGTGCTTATTCTGACCATAAAAGACGTCGGGAACAGAAAGAAAGGATTTGCAAATGCATCAGACTATTTAGAAACCAGGGATGACTCGGACAGCATAACGGTTGTAAATGCTCAGAAAAGATTTGAGACATTCACAAGGATTTGCATAGTCACTTAACAACTTCATATCAAGGTTCTAGTTCAACTGAGAACATACTAAAAGTAGTAGAAACTGAATTGAGGCTTGAATCCACCAATCTTATAAGTCTATGGATTAGTAACACGTGATCCTGATAGAAAGAAGAGAAAGCCTAGTTCCTTAATCCCGTAGGGAAGATAAGATGACTCAGATCATAAGGGCATAAAGTATAACGAGTAAAAAGAGCCTTACGTTCCATCCCACAATCAGGCACTGATACCCTTATATAACTAAAGAATTTCTAGACTCAACTTCGACCAGTTTGGCTTGGTAATCCTACAGACAGTCAGGCACTGATACCAAAGCTGTCAGGACCCCGACTCAATGCCACATCGATCTAGCATGTAACACCTCATATCACTTTGCAGCCTCACGCATGGTATTCCCACGGGTGTCGCCTTACCTTTGCCCGGGACCATTTGCGCCTTCTGGCACACGTATATGATAGTGTCGCTAGCATCCATATGATAAGGAGCCCGGGCTGACATGGCTAGTCGTAAACCCAAAGTGGCACAAACTTACAGGGATAGGCATCCATGACCCATCATCGAACGTGTCGGTCATCAGCAAGTGAATCCAGGCTGTAGCACTTGGCTAGCAGGACTCCGATGAACCGGGCTGTAGCGGGCTAACAGGACTCCGGCATTCATCGCGTGACATTTCCCCGAAGGGACAGACACAGGAATGAAGAAGGACACATGCCGGCCAGACTAAGTGTTCCGGAGTAGTAGCAAGCTACCATGGCTCAGTGGAAGCAGTAGGAGACATTTCCCGGTAAGAGAGGCTACTAAGGATAAACAACTAGATAGTCAGATCCCACACATACCAAGCATTTCAATTACATACACACAATATGCTCGATATGTGCAAATACAACATGGCATCACAACATGACTCTACAACTCAAGTATTTTGTTCAATAGGCTCCAAGGAGCGAGATATTACAAACATGGGTCTCCTGACCCAACATCCAGAGCATACAAGTCAAAGCACAAGCGGAAGCTTAACATGTCTAAGTACAGACATGTATAAATGAAAAGGCTGAGAAGGCTGACTATCTACCAGGTTCTGCCGAGGCACAAGATCGCAGCTGAGGTAACAAGCTAAACGTCGAAGTCCAAGCGGAACTACTAGTGAGACTAAAGTCTCTCTGCAAAACATAAAATAGGCAAACGTGAGTACAAATGTACCCAGCAAGACTTACATCAGAACTAACTACATATGCATCATTATCAACAAGGGGATGGTGGGGTTTAACTGCAGCAAGCCATCTTTGACTCGATGGCTATCCTAAACTACGACTGCAAGTAACTCTTTTGAGGTGGCGCACACGAGTCCACATATTCACCATGTCAATACACCACTATGGATCCGCTCCCGTCTCCCTACGAGGACGCCATCCATAGCACTCATGCTTATCTTGCGTATTTTAGTGTATCCACTTTCACTTGTCTATGAACTATTATAGGCAACCCAGAAGACCTTTACCGCGGACACGGCTATTCTAATAGATGATGTTAACCCTGCAGGGGTGTACTTCTTCATACTTGTTTCCACCACTTAGCGTCTACACACGACATGTGCTCGGCAGACTTCAAGTGAAAGCCGACGTGGGTGTAGACCACGACCTACCTAAACACACAAGTCTCTAGTCCAGGTTTATCGCCTATTCAGGTTCCATCCGCAGGGAATCCGGCCGAAGTTTCCACATACGGCCCCGAACAATGTGTGCAGGGTTCCCGAGACACCAAACGGGCGCCCGGTACACCGTGCCACATGCCTACCGCATCATAGCCCACACCTCCGGTCAACGCTGCGCACGGCCTCCAGCATACTACAAACACCAGAAACTACTTGCAACTCCTGGACAAAGGACAAGGGTGATTAAGAAGTCGAGCGGGGTCATATTTTAGGGCCTAATGCATGGTAGTAGTTGTTTTATGGATCACAAACACAGAACTCAGTTCCTAAGGACGGCTTCAATGAGACAACCCACCATGTACTCCTACATGGCCTCTCACCGCTACCTTTACCAAATCGTGTTCACACACTTAGCTAACACACAGTAGGACATGTTCACACACCTCTGATTCATCCCCGATGAATCAGACCTGACTCAACTCTAAGCAGTAGCAGGCATGACAAACAAACATGAATGAGTAGGCACAACAGGGCTCAAACAACTCCTACTCATGCTAGTGGGTTTCATCTATTTACTGTGGCAATGACAGGTCATGCAGAGGATAAAGGGGTTCAGCTACCGCAGCAAGTAACAGATGAATCGTTGTTGTCCTAATGCAGTAATAGAGAGCAGGAGCGAGAGAGTGGGATTGTATCAAAATGAACAAGGGGTTTTTGCTTGCCTAGCACTTCTAAAGATAACATTGAGTCTTCATCAGTGTCAACGATCACAACGTCGGAACAACGTCTACTGAGGGGGAACAACACCGACAAACAGAGAAGAAACACGATCAATGCAATGCACAATATGATGCATGCTATGACATGTCAATATGAATGTGTTTTGGACTAATGCAAGCTAGAACAGATTGAGATGAGTCCATTTGAACCAAAGATTCAAATGCAAACCCATTTTAAGAGGTTATATTAGTGCATTAACTTGTTTCATCTAAAAAGAAAGGTTAAAGTGTTCTAACATGCATGAAACTAGTATATATGGATATATTGGATTTTTCTGATCATTTTTCATATATAATTTGTTTGATTTGGAGCTACGGTTGATTTTCTACGATTTTTAGAAGTTTTCGTTATTTTCTGGAATTTCCTGTAAAAGAATAAATCCAGAAAATGAGTTATTGCGTCAGCAGTGCATCAGGGTGACGTCAGTGGTAAAAGGGGACGTCCAGGTCAACCTGACCAGTGGGTCCCACGTGTCAGCAGTTATTTAAACTAACTAAATTTAGTTAGTACTAATCTAAGTTAATTAACAGAGGGGGGAGTCCCACTTGTCATAGAATCAGGGGAGTCAACCTGGGCCCACCCAGTCAAGGTCAACGGGTCAAACTCGCCGATGTTTAGCCGCCGGCGAGGCCAGACGCGGCGGTGCGAGTGCATTAATGCGTTTCGGCGACCAAATGAGTGGCAGAGGGCATGTACGCGTAGCTGGGAGCAAGCTGCGGCGTTTGATGGCAGTGGTTGGGCTCGGGGTGGCCGGGAACGTCACCAGCGACGACCTTGGCAGTCGCCGGAGTCGGGTGAGGTGGAACCCAAAGCTGCGGGGCACGGCGAGGCACGGGAAGTGGTGCGTTGGACTCGTGGGGGTGCGGTGGAGTTAGTGGACAAGGTGGTGAGGCCTGTGGGTGGCCAGAGTCACGTCGACGACGAGCTCGGCGGCGGCGCGTGCGGTGATGCTTCATGCAGTCGCTACGATGCACGAGAGAGAGAACAGAGAGGATGGGGAGGTGGCTAAGCTCACAACGGTCACGTTGGAGCAGTTGGCGTGGTCGGGGATGAACTGGTGCGGCTGTGACGGTGAAGGGGATCTGCAGCGGTGCTCGGTGAAGTCTAGTTCGAAGAGGACGAAGCAGGGCGTGCGAGCGCTTGGGGCTTGGGCTGCTCGACGGAGACGACAACGGCAAAGCTGTTGGACTTGGTGGAATGCGCGGGGACGATGGAGGACGCGAGAACTACGGTGGCGCGGGCGCAGCAGCGTCGGCCATGGTGCGGGAGAGCGACGGAGAGAGGCAGGGGGCGAGTGAGGTGTCCACCGGGTCGGGGCGGCGACGTGGAGCTCACCCAGGTGTCCAGGGGCGCGGGCGGCAAGCAGGTGGCGTCGTGGCGAGCTCGTGCTCGCTGGCGTCACCTCTGTGCCTGCCTGGCGAGGACGAAGCAGCTGGCTGGCATGGGCCAGCACAGTGCTGGGCCTGCCAGGTGGGCCGGCCAGGTAAGTGGCCCAGGTAGGCGTTCTCTCTCTCTTCTAAATTGTTTTCTGTTTTCTATTTTTTTGTAACTTCAGGGCTTTATTAAAAATGTCAGGGCATTACCAAAAATCATGAAACTAATCATGACTACTGTTTGGAATATATCCAACAGTAAACATTTTAGTTTATGATTATTTGAGCATTTAAGATATTTAATAGCATTTAAATGCCAAAATGCAAATACTATAAGATTTAGTTCAGAGCCCAAATATGTGATGGAAAAATGTGCAACACCCCTGGTTATGTCTCCAGCATTTTCCAGAAATGATGAGCATTTTTGAAAGCCATTTGGACTCATTGAAAATATTTTAGTTGAACCTAGTTGAATTCATTTGGTGCTAGGGTTTAGTCAATCCCCATTTCAAGTTTAAGCAAAATTTAGACATGATGCAACAACCAAGACTAACCCACAAGCAAAGCTAAAGCTAGGGCTGTGACAGGCGCATGTTATTGGGGCCCGCGGCGCTTCGCACTTGCCCCTTCGCTTGTCTGCTAAGCCAAGTCCGAGCGCGCCTTGGGCCCGGAGGCTACTGTCGGCGTTCTGGGAACAGGGGTCCCCAGACTTGCCTGCCTGTGGCCTGCGGCGTGGCTCAAGCGAAGGCCCAGTGCAGCCGAGCTTCATCAGCTCAAGCTCAAGACCCTCGCGAGGGGCCAAGCCTCGTGGGGCGGACGACACGAAGCTTCCTTAGGAGCAGCCTCATCAGGCAGGCTCGTGAGGAGGCGAAGAGATCAAGGCAAGGCACCTCGCGAGGAGCCCGTGACGCAAGCCATGACGATCGAGACCAGGCGGGCGCCAGGCGGGCGCCGGCCTACGCAGTGTCCTTGTTTCCCCTTTGGTGCAAAGGGGGCAAGCACAGGCCAAGGTATAAGGCAAAGGTTACCGTTTCGGTGCAACAAGACCAAGACCAGCAAAGCGGCGGGATGGAAGTCATTGTGGAGCCCAGGACGGCGTCACCGCCAGAGTCTTTGGCAGTCGAAGACCAACTTTAGTCAGGATAAGTGTACTAGATGTTCCCCTTCAAAATGGCCAGTTGTTGGCGCCCTTCCCGCTCATTATTTGCGAAAAGGCCCAGGGCTTCCCTCTATAAATAGGACTAGCCACCACAGTAGAGGGGGGATCGGATCCAGATTGCGCATAGACTAGAGAGAGGCGACTGAACTCACCCAAGCAGTTCATCGCACCAGCTCAAGAACAGCCCCTCGTGAGGCTGTTCTCCCTTTGTATTGTTCATCATCAGCCCCTGAGGCAATCCACCGCACCACACACTGGAGTAGGGTATTACACCACAATGGTGGCCTGAACCAGTATAAACCTCGTGTCCCTTGTGTGTTCTTCTTTCTGGCCTAGATTCCTTGCGAGGCCTTGAGACGCGAGCTGGTAGGGGAAAGATCTTCTTGTGCACCCCAGAGTTCGAACCTCAAGGGTCTGCCGAAAATCCGACAACTGCCGTGCATGCCTCACCGCCCCCTACTACTCCCACCGCAGGCCAGGCCATCCCTCTACTCACCCACATCCCTCCACTGTTTTGGTTTCGCCGCCTCCGGGTCATTCCCTTCCTAGGTCTCGCCGTCGTCTATCGCGCTAGTGTTCTCGACATAGCATGGTCAATGTTGTCAACAAACAACAACATCGGAAGAGGGATGTACATGGAGAGGCTGGTAGTTGGGACCCACATGGTCCATGGACACACGCAAGCAAGTAGCTCCTTATTCCGCCAAAAAGAATGAATACTCCCAATCACAGCTCAAACCCACCAGCTATATCTTCGCACGCAAGGAAGTGCCTCCTTATTACGCACAAAAAAAATGAATACTCCCCCTGCTAGCTGGGACCCACCATAGTGGGAGGCTGACTTGTGGGCCTACTAAGTTGACGCGGACGGAGGGCTTTGTCAACTTAGTCAACAAACAATTTTATCACCAGTGACCGTTGGATTGTTAACATCCAACGATCGTCCTGCTTCTTCAACCTCTGATTTTCTTGCTCTAGCCATCCAAACCACCGCTTGCTCTTGACTCCCGTGGCCGGCTGTGCTACCGCGGAGGCCTCACCGCCCCTACTACTCTGACCGTTGGCCAGGCCATCCCTCTACTCACCCAACCCCTGTTATTCTGCAGCGATGGCAGCCTCACACTGCAGCCAAACCAGTGAACCCTCGTACTCCTCTCTGCGTGGCCATCCACTGCCGCGTCTTCCCCGGCTTCACATTGTCTCCTTCCTAGGCCTTGCCATCAGTCACCGCATTGGTGGTCATGGCACGGCGTGGTCAATGTCGTCAAGAACAAATTCCATCAGAAGAGTACTGTAGGTGGAGAGGCTGACAGCTGGGTCCATGGCCACAACAAGGAAGTGCAGCCTTATTAGGTGCAAAATAATGATTCCTCCACTTGACAGCAAGGACCCATCCGATCGGCCACCATTTTCGTGAGAAAAACGTTTCCCCCCTGACTGCTGGGACCCACCAGCTACATCTTCACATGCAAGGATGTCCTGATAGTCGGGACCCACCTGGTTGAAGCGTATGTAGCATTGTCACTCTAGTCGCGAACGTACGTACATACTGGTCGATCAGTATGTCTGCAGGCTACAGCGATGAACTGTGGCTGGGTAAGGAAGGGCACGTGTCGTAGTAGAGGCGCGCATGTAGCATGTACACGTACGTACAACCAGGGTGCAACAAAGTAAATACGGCCACGTACGTAAATACGGCCATGTAGCATGTACACATACGGGCTCGTGTACATGGAGAGGCAGCGGTGGCGTCCAGTTCATCGGCAACCAACTGGCTGGGTCGGAACGGAGAAACTGTGTCATGTTCATCCAGAGCCAGCCGGCTTGGACGGAACAGTCGATTGAAACGAGGCCTAGCGTACCGCAGAACAAAGAAAACGGCCTTCTGTTCGACCGGCCACGGTCAAAACGGGATCCTGTTCATCTAGAGGGGTCTGGCGTACCGCAAAACGGAGGAAACGGACTTGGGTTCGAGTGCCTACGGTCGAAACGGGGTCCTGTTAATCGGGAGGGGTGTGGCATACCACAAAACGGAGGAAACTGACTTGTGTTGGAGCGCTACGGTCGAAACGGGGTTCCAGTTGATCGCAAGGGGTGTGGCATACCGCAAAATGGGACTCCACAGGCTACTGTTCATCCATCGTCGACATCCTCCAGCCTCCACTTGTGACTGTTCATCGACGGGCTCCTGTTCATCCAGCCTCCACCGCTCCTCCACTAGCTACTGTTCAACCAGCCCTCTCCACGGGGTCCTGTTGAACCACCCCTCCACGGGCTACTATTCATCCACCCCTCCACCGGCTACTATTCAACCAGCCCTCCATGAGGCCGTCCTGTTCATCTAGCCCTTCACGGGGTCCTGTTCATCGACCCCCAACCCGCTCGATCGAGGTCCTGTTCATCCAGCGGCAACAGCCTCTGCTACCATGGGGTCCTGTTCATCCAACCCCCCACCGGGAACTATTCATCCACCCCCAACAACATTCACTATTCATCAAGAGGCAGCAGGTTCGATCGGCTTTAGTTAGCAGCAGTAGCGAAGGAATTGCTCGATCGAGTTCAGTTAACAGCCAGGGATCGATTGCTCGGGTTTAGTAACTCATAGCCTGAAGTGCAAGCGCTTGTATTCAGTAGGCGACACCTCGCACACACACGCATATGCGTACAAGAGAAATGTGCAAACCTCCATGCTTCACTCGGCCCCGACCACCCACCATAACCTGGAACTCCCCGATATTTTCCTCGCCCTTCCTTCTACAACGGTTTTTTCCGTCATGGACGGCCCAAAGAATCTCATGCAGCTGCGTCCCTGATATTTTTTGTCATGATTTTTTCCAGAGAAGTAGGAGCCCACCACATCTATGATGATACCTAGTTTTGTCAATATTATCGTCATAGAAGTGTCATAAGCATGATAGAAAAAAAATTCATTCGGCCCAAAATGTCACGAATATGTATTTTTTTGTTGTGGTGGGTCACAGCAGCGGTCAACGACGCCCACTCGTGTGAGGCAGCGGAACAAGACAGGGGGTCACAGCTATGCTGCAGAGGCGGCCTAGGCGCGGCGACTTCTCCCCGTCCAGCAAGGCGGTAGGAGCGTGGGGACGACGGGTCTCAACGGCAGAGAGGTTGGTCTGATCCTAGCGGCGGGCGGAGCTGGAGTCGCCAGTGGCTGATACATCTCCATTGTATCTACTTTTTGAAACTCATTTGCCCTTGTTTTGGACTCTAACTTGCATGATTTGAATGGAACTAACCCGGCCTAACGTTGTTTTCAGCAGAATTGCCATGCTGTTATTTTTGTGCAGAATAAAATGTTCTTGGAATGACCTGAAACTTCATAGAGATGAGTTTTGGAATTAATAAAAAATATTGGCGAACGAATCAGCGGCAGGGGGCCCGCACCCTAGCCATAAGGGTGGGGCGCACGCCCTCCGACCTTGTGGGCCCCTGTACCTCCACCGACCTCAACCCCAACTCCATATATTCACTTTCGGGAAGAAAAAAATCAGAGAGAAGGATTCGTCGTGTTTTATGTTATGGAGCCGCCGCCAAGCCCCGTTCTTCCTCGGGAGGGAAGACCTAGAGTCCGTTTTGGGCTCCGGAGAGGGGAATCCGTCACCATTGTCATCATAAACCATCCTCCATCACCAATTTCATGATGCTCACCGCCGTGCGTGAGTAATCCCATCGTAGGCTTGCTAGACCGTGATGGGTTGGATGATATTTACCATGTAATCGAGTTAGTTTTGTTAGGATTTGATCCCTAGTATCCACTACGTTCTACGATTAATGTTGCTATGACTTTGCTACGCTTAATGCTTGTCACTAGGGCCCAAGTGCCATGATTTCAGATCTGAACCTATTATGTTTTCATGAATATATTTGTGTTCTTGATCTGATATTGCAAGTTATAGTCACCTACTACGTGTTATGATCCGGCAACCCCGGAGTGACAATAGTCGGGACCACTCCCGGTGATGATCGTAGTTTATGGAGTTCATGTATTCACTAAGTGCTAATTCTTTGGTACGGTACTTTATTACAAGGAGGCCTTAATATCCCTTAGTTTCCACTAGGACCCCGCTGCCATGGGATGGTAGGACAAAAGATGTCATGCAAGTTCTTTTCCATAAGCACGTATGACTATATTCGGAATACATGCCTACATTATATTGATGAACTAGAGCTAGTTCTGTGTCACCCTATGTTATAACCGTTGCATGATAAATGCCATCGAACATAATTATCAATCATGGATCCATTGCCTACAAGCTTTTCACATATTGATCTTTGCTGTGCTAGTTTTCCGTTGCCACTGTTCTGATTGCTGCAATACTACTACTGTTACTTTTGCCACCGTTACCGTTACTTCCATACTACTTTGCTACTAAATACTTTGTTGCAGACATTAAGTCTTTCAGGTGTGGTTGAGTTGACAACTCAGCTGCTAATACTCAAGAATATTCTTTGGCTCCCCTTGTCTCGAATCAATAAATTTGGGTTGAATACTCTAACCTCGAAAACTATTGCGATCCCCTATACTTGTGGGTTATCAAGACCTTTTTCTGGTGCTGTTGCCGGGGAGCATAGCTCTATTCTTTGAGTCACTTGGGATTTATATATGTTGATCACTATGAGGAATTTGAAAGATCAAAGAACCAAGATTTTCCCCTCAACTACTAGGGGAGGTAAGGAACTACCATCTAGCTCTGCACTTGATTCTCCTTCTGTTTTGAATAAACTTGCGACACCTACACCTGCTATTGATTCCGATATGTCGCATGTTATTGATGATGCCACTTCTTCTATGCATGATGCTTATGATGAAACTACTTCTCTGCTTGATAATACTGTGCCACTAGGTTAATTTCTTGATGAACAACTTGCTAAGGTTAGAGAGAATGAAATTACTTAAATTGATGATATTAGTGAAAATGATGATTATGATTCTCCCCGTAGATATGAATTGCCTATTGTACCAGAGGGTTATGTTATGGATGAGGAAACTGCTAGAGACTACTTTGCTTGCAATGATAGAGAGGATCTTAAGAAAATGTTAGCTAAGCTGAAAGAAAAATCCTTGAATGCTAGAATGAAATATGACCCCTGCTTTTGCTACTTCACCTATCTTTGTTACTGATAAGGATTATGAATTCTCTGTCAATCCTGAGTTAATTACTTTGGTTGAATCTGATCCTTCTCATGGTTATGAATCTGAAACATTTGTGGCACATCTTACTAAATTAAATGATATAGCCACCCTATTTGCTCATGAGGAAAAAAATTCTATTACTATATCCTTAAATTATTTCCTTTCTCATTAAAGGGTGATGCTCAGTTATGGCTTAATTCTCTTGCTCCTGTTTGTGTGCGTAGTCCCCAGGATATGATTTATTACTTCTCTCAAAAATATTTCCCTGGCCATAAGAAACAAGCTGCTTTAAAGGAAATATTTAATTTTGTGCAAATTGAAGAAGAGAGTCTCCCACAAGCTCGGGGGAGGCTTATCCAATTACTTAATGCTTGGTATCTTTTATAATGGACTAACCGATGCTTCCAGAGACCACCTGGATAGTTGTGTTGGTAGTGTTTTAAGGGAAAGAATTATTGGGCAAGCTGAATTGCTACTGAATAATATATTGAGTAATGAAAATGATTGGACACTTCCTGAACCAACTCCAAAGCCAACTCTGGATAAAAGGGGTATTCTATTTCTCAGTCCTAAAGATATGCAAGAGGCAAAGAAATCTATGAAGAAAAAGGTATTAAATCCGAAGGTGTTAAGAATCTACCACCTATTGAAGAAATACATGGTCTTGATAACCTGACACAGGTAGTAGAGGGAAAATCTCTCCGTAGATTTGATGAAGGTGATATTCCTCATAATAAGTCTGCTAGACAATGCTTAGATGAGTTTGATAATTTTATAGTTAAACAAAAAAACTTCAATGCTTATGTTAGTAGACAATTGAACGTAATGCTTACATGCTTGACCAGTTGGGTGATTATATGAATAGAACTATTAATGATCTCAAGCTTATTAGTAAACATGATTCCATGGTTACAACTTAAGTAGAACAAGTACTTAAGGCACAAGATGATTTGCTTAATGAGTTGAAGAGTAAGAATAATGATAATGATATTAGGGTTATGACTAGAGGTGGTAGGATGACCCAGGAACCTTTGTATCCTAAGGGCCATCCTCAGAGAGTTGAGCAGGATTCTCAGAGAACTAATACTGATGCACCTGGTCCTCGTTCTAAGGAGAAAAAGAAAACTAATAGGAGTTTGCATGCTAGTGAACCTGTTGTAGACACACCTGAGAATCCCAATGATATTTCTATTTCTGATGCTGAGACACAATCTGGTCATGAACATGAACCTAGCACTTGCTAATAATGAAGTTCATGTTGATGCTCAACATAGTAATGATAACGATGTAGAGATTGAACCTGCTGTTGATCTTGATAACCCACAATCAAAGAATCAATGTTATGATAAGAGACACATTGTTGCTAGAAAACATGGTAGAGAAAGAGAACATGGGTTTACAAACCCATGCCCTTTCCTCCTAAGCCATCCAAGAAAAAGGATGATGAGGATTTTGAGCGCTTTGCTGACATGATTAGACCTATCTTTTTGCGTATGCGTTTGACCGATATGCTTAAAATGCCTCCTTATGCTAAGTATATGAAAGATATTGTTACAAATAAAATAAATATACAGGAAGCTGAAATTTCCACCATGCTTGCTAATTATACTTTTAAGGGTGGAATATCAAAGAAACTTGGAGATCACGAAGTACCAACTATACCATGATCCATTAAAAAAATATGTTAAAACTGCTTTATGTGATCTTGCAGCCGGTGTTAGTGTTATGCATTTCTCTTTGTATCGTATACATGATTTGAATAAGTTGACACCTACTGAAATTTCTTTACAAATGGATGATAAATCTACTGCTATACCCATCGGTATTTGTGAGGATATGCCTATTGTGGTTGCAAATATTGCTATCCTAATGGACTTTGTGATTCTTGATATTCCCGAGGACGATAGTATGTCAATTATCCTTGGTAGACCCTTTTTGAATATTGCAGGGGCTATTATTGATTGCAACAAAGGTAATGTCACTTTTCCTGTTAATGGTAATGAGCATATGGTACACTTTCTGAAGAAACAACCTCAAGTTCATAGTATCAATTCTATTTGAAAATTTTCAACTATTACTATTGGAGGTTTCGGATTCCCTCTACCTACTGTCAAAAAGAAATATGATATTCTTATTATTGGGGACATGCATATCTGTGACGCCCGGATAATTAAGCTACAGTAATTCCCTATTAACAATGCCACGTCACCTCTATCACTGGAGTTAATCTCGGGTTAGTTCGAAACCGATTCAAATTCAAATTCAAAATAAAGGCAAACATCAAAAGTTTTCAAATATTAAAAACAAAATGTTTCGGGTTGTGCCAGTTAATGCATAGATGATTATGATGTAGAATCCACATTTTTATATAATGAATAAATGCACTAAAAAGATTTAAACGGTAGCCAAAACATTATTTCAATGCCTTTGGTATTTTATAAAACACTAAACTATTTTATTTTGGGTTAAAACCTTTTTTGGCTGAGGATTATTTTGAAATGTTATTTTAGGAGCTATAGTCATATTTTACTAAGTAAAAATAATGTTGAATTAAAATTAACATAGAAAAGAAAAGTAAAAAGAAAAATAATAAAAGAGAACGAAAACAAAAAGAACCCCCCTCTCTCCCCTGGACCAAGTGGCCCAACTGTCCACCCCAGACCAGCCGGCCGCCCCAACAGGCCGGCCCACCTACTCCCACTCCCTTAACCCCCCTGGGCGACCAAACCCTAACCTAACCACACAGTCCCCCCTACTCCCACGTCTCCCTCTCCCCCCCGGTCCAGATCGGAACGGGGCTGGCCTCGTGGCCGTCGCTTGGAGCCGCCTCGCCGGCCCCCGTCCTCGTCCCCGATGAGGCCCCCTCGCACTCCTTCTCCTCCCCTGGAACTAGATCGGCGACGCAGCGCCCCGACCCCATCGCTGCTTGTCGTCGACCGCGTCCGAGGCCACCACACCACCCGACGCCGACGCCGGCGCCCGGAGCTCCCCAACCGGACTGCCTCCTCCTCCCCGCCGGCCTGCTTCCCCTCCGCCGCTCGTCACTGTCCTCCTTCTCAACCCCCGCTGCCCTGTCCCTACGAATCCCGGTGAGGCCACGGCCTGGTCCTCCTCCTTCCCTACCTCTGCTCGAGGCCGACCGTGCGCACGCGCACACCCGCGTCGGCCACACCATTGCCCCCCTTGCCGTTCTTGGTCGTGCCCCGCCACAAGGTGCAGCAGCAGCTGCTGTGCTGCGGCGGTGCGGCCGCCACCACTACAGCGCCCCGTCGCCGGTGGCCTCGCCCCTCTGCCCTGCCTCCGGTCACCGCCCGCCCCCCCTGCTTCTCCAGCCGGCGCCGCATGGCCCCGTGCCTCGCCGCACCTCATATCCGCCCTCTCCTCCTCCCACGGCCATGCCACCGCGCGACTGGCCGCACCAGCGCCACCCCTCGCCTCCTCTCGCCGTGGCCTCGGCTGGCCGCGCCGGCATGCCCCGCCATCGGTGCCCCGGCGGGCTCGTCCCGCCCTGTGGACGAGTGCCCGCTCGGCTGCGCCCACACCTGGCGCCCGACGCCCGTGAACCCACGCCCGCTATGGCCCCCTGTGCCAATGACAGGGGGCCCACGCCCAGAACGTTTTTTTTTGAAAAAAAGGAATTGAAAATAATAATAATAATAAAATTATTAATTAAATAATTAAAGAATTAATTAACTTAATTAATCATAATTAGATTAATTTAATCACGAATTAACCTAATTAACCGTTAGTTAATTAATCAGTCAATGACATGCGAGACCCTCACGTCAGTTTGACCCAGTCAACGTCCTGTTGACTGCTGACATCATGATGATGTCATGATGACATCAGCATACACTATTCTGGATAATGTTAGAATTAAATAATTAAATAAATTCTAAAAATTATTAAATCTTTTAAAATTAATATAAAATAAACCGTAGTTTGGATGGAAAAACTTTGTACATGAAAGTTGCTCAGAACGACGAGACGAATCTAGATACGGAGCCCGTTCGTCCGCCACACATCCCTAGCATAGCGAACCTGCAACATTTCACCTTTGGTTCATGTGTCCGAAAACGCGAAACACCGGGGATACTTTCCCGGATGTTTTCCCCCATCGCCGGTATCACCTACTACCGCGTTAGGGCACATCTAGCACCGCTCATTGTCGTGTCATGCATTGTCATGCTTATGTTTGCATTGTTTTACTATTTCTTCCCCCTCTTCTCTCCGGTAGACTACGAGACCGACGCTGCCGCTGCCCCGATCGACTACGTTGTTGACGACCCCTTCTTCTTGCCAGAGCAACCAAGCAAGCGCCCCCCCTTGATCACCAGATATCACCTATTCTACCCTCTACTGCTTGCATTAGAGTAGTGTAGCATGTTACTGTTTCGATTAATCCTATTCTATTGCATAGCCTGTCATTGTTGCTACATCTGTTGATACCTTACCTGCAATCCTAAATGCTTAGTATAGGAAGCTAGTTTACCATTAGTGGCCCTACATTCTTGCCAGTCTGCCATGCTATACTATTGGGCCGTGATCACGGGTATATACTATACATACATACTATTGAGGTGGTGACTAAAGTCGGGCCGACTCGGTGAGTACCCGCAAGTGATTCCGATGTGGGGGCTGGAAGGACAGCTGGCTCCATCCCGGTAGAGGTGGGCCTGGGTTCCCGATGGCCCCCGACTGTTACTTTGTGGCGGAGCAACAGGGAAGGTAGAGACCACCTAGGCGAGAGGTGGGCCTGGCCCTGGTCGGCATCCGCAGTTACTTCAAAATAACATGCTTAACGAGATCTTGGTATTTGATCTGAGTCTGGCCACTGGCCTATACGCACTAACAAACTACGCAGGAAATATATGGGCACTTGACGTCGTGGTATCAGCCAAAGCCTTCGTGATGTCAGCAATTGAGCGGCGCACACCGCATTGGACCATAAGCTCGCGCTTGTATTAAGGGGGCTAGGTCTGCTTCCGGCCGCGTACACAATGTGCAGGTGTGCAATGGGCGATGGGCCCAGACCCCTACGCACATAGGATTTAGACCAGTGTGCTGACCTCTCTGTTGTGCCAAGGTGGGGCTGCGACATGTTGATCTTCCGAGGCCGGGCATGACCTAGGAAAGTGTGTCCGGCCAAATGGGATTGAGCGTGTCGGGTTATGTGGTGCGCCCCTGCAGGGAAGTTTATCTATCCGAATAGCCGTGATCTTCAGTAACAGGACGACTTGGAGTTGTACCTTGACCTTATGACAACTAGAACCGGATACTTAATAAAACACACCCTTCCAAGTGCTAGATACAACCCGGTGGTCGCTCTCTAACAGGGTGATGAGGAGAGGATCGTCGGGTAGGAGTATGCTATACGATGCTACTTGGAGGACTTCAATCTACTCTCCTCTACATGTTGCAAGACGGAGGCTGCCAGAAGCGTAGTCTTCGATAGGACTAGCTATCCCCCTCTTATTCTGGCATTCTGCAGTTCAGTCCACCGATATTGCCTCTTTACACATATACCCATGCATATGTAATGTAGATCCTTGTTTGCGAGTACTTTGGATGAGTACTCACGGTTGCTTTGCTCCATCTTTTCCCCCTTTTTCCTCTTCTTCCCGAATGCCGCAACCAGACGTTGGAGCCCAGGAGCCAGACGTCACTGTCGACGTTGATCCCTACTACACTGGAGGTGCCTACTACTACGTGCAGGCCGCTGAGGACGACCATGAGTAGTTAGGAGGATCCCAGGCAGGAGGCCTGCGCCTCTTTCGATCTGTATCCCAGTTTGTGCTAGCCATCTTATGGCAAACTTGTTTAACTTATGTTTGTACTCAGATATTGTTGCTTCCCCTGACTCGTCTATGATCGAGCACCTGTATTCGAGCCCTCGAGGCCCCTGGCTTGTATTATGATGCGTGTATGACTTATTTTACTTTTAGAGTTGTGCTGTGATATCTTCCCGTGAGTCCCTGATCTTGATCGTACACATTTGCGTGCATGTTTAGTGTACGACTGTATTGGGGTCATCACAAGTTGGTATCAGAGCCGACTACCTGTAGGAATCCCCTTTCCAACTCTTTGGCCGAAGTTGAGTCTAATCAATGAAAATTGTTTTACTAACTTGGATGTGCTGCCCATGGGCCCATGTCGCCAATTGGGTGGTATTAGGATCTTTTATTCCTCATCTATACTCTGGGATTCTGATCTCTCTTATATTCGGGTTAAATGATTTTACTAACACAGACTCTAGGTTCTCGTAACTACTTCCTCCCGGAGAGCCCCGTCAGTCCAGATGATCGCCAACTACACCAGAAGATTCGGAAGATACTCTCCAGTGTTCACTCAAGACCTTGTTCCCGTTGCTTTTGCAATTCCCTACAACTGTTATCCCTATGGACAATTACATGCACCTGTCGTCTTACTTTCATTCCTAGTTGCTCTTGTTATTACAAGATGAATCGAATTATTCTCCAAACTTTTTAAGAATCCTTGAGCTTACTGCCTTGCAGTTCTTTGCCACATGAATACCCCCTACGGATAACTCCTCACACTTACCGAGTATCCGTTGTTCCCTTGTTGTTCATATGATTCACAAGATACATTGAGAGGTTATCTGATCTTTCGGTAATCCTCTGCCCGCTATTGCTCTGCAATTGTGTGCTTGCATTTTGGTTGCGTTCCCTGAGACCAACAATGTTCATTTAGTATCCTTTGTTACTATCATTTTGAGTCCATTGATTCAATAAGTCAATGCTCGCAATCCTCAATCAGATCCTATGATTCATCCTTCCAGCCCAGACATCATTTTGAACTGGAGCTGGTTCTCAATCAATCAAATCATCATCAATTGTACCCCTAAGGCTATTCAACTTATCCAGCCCTAATCAGAGCGTTACTTCGGATCCCTTGATTTGAACATCATAATTCCTTTGCGTTTGAGCTCTGAATTAGTCAGTTGCTTCTATAATCCAATGCCCTTGCATTGTTTCTTCCTCTAGTTCAGTACCGATACTCACATCAGATCCTTTGTGGACCATCAAGTCCTTTGTTGGATTGTTATCCGATAGTGTCCTTCACATTTGATCACCTTGTGAGTTCTTTCCCTGATACATAATGCCTTTGGTAAATTGTGTCTTCTCCCTTTGGCAAGTAATATCCTATGCCTTTGTCAACCATGCTCTGCTTTCAAGCTTGTGTTGTTTACCCCTGAAGTTTGTGGTATATGTTTCTAAGATGCCCTGATGGGTTGAACCTATGCCTTTCTTAATCTGTCTGAACCGGAAAGTTTTTTCAAGGTTCATACTCCTCTGGTAATTCACCAAGTAGGTCTTCGCACTCAAATCACTTTAATAGAGCAGTGAATGAAAGGTTATGCATTGAAGAAGTGGGAGTCGACCTTGAACTCTGTGTTCATGCCCATGGACACGATGTAGATCTTATCATTAAAGCTTCTCTTACATTAATTATTCCCTTGGTATTAGTTCATCTTATATCTGGGATCTGGCCTTTTTGCAATCGTGGTCCCGTCCACGTTCTCGTTTACTTACCATTTCTCGTGCAAGTGAAAGCACTTGTCTTCTGCAAAGCAATACCCCAGTCCAACCTCTACTTTGATCTGTCGTCGAGTATTACCCCCTGGTATCTCGAGATTATCACGGAACTGCATAACTTCTTATGAGGTCTTCATCAAGTACTACATTCTCACTGATTCAAATTTTTCATGGGCTCTCAGTTATTAAACACTCAAAGACACCGAAAACTGAATTGAGTCTGCACTGCGATATAACAACTCTTAGTAATCTTCATTGCTTACGAGTTGTACTCGATCATGTCATTCCCAGCTGATTGACTACACCATCATCGTCAGGCTGACTGCTTGACCATTCTACCTATGTCCTAAATCTCTGGGACAAAATTACAATAGTTCTCTAAGATTACATCGACTTTCAGCATCATTTTGTTCGTCTTAAGAAACAACTCTGAATTCTGAGATGGCATCTTATCTATGGGTTATAATAACCTTTTGCTTGACGATTCCCTTGGCTTGATGTCGTCGCCGATCGATTGCATCTTCTTGAAACCCCTCGACAAATGTGTCGTGATCATCATTAGCATTTTAATGTCTTCCGAGACATACATTGAGTTCCTGATGAGAAATTCCATGCTTGCCTCCTCGATGGTTTGTGTTATCATCGACAACATTATTGCCTTCCCTCCAACACATACTGGTTCATGTTATGGAGCTCCTTGCTATCCAGCTTATGTCCTACCATGGAGCACTATCGTATTTTATGTCAAGAATGTTGCGAGAAATTCACCACCCTTAAGAATTCTTGTTACAAGTGATACTTATTACCATCACCTTTTTTTCTTAGTCTCCTGTTGATTCTAACCGGAATACCGACAAATGGTCTATGATGTGTAAGTTCTAAACTTCTAGCAACCCTATTGCTTTGAAGTTATTGGTCTATAGTTTCATTCTAAGTCTATTGCTTATCAAATTATCATTCGAACATAGATCGTGCTACCTAGTCCAGATTTCAAGGTGCACCCTTCTATCATTGTTAAATTGTGTATGTTTTCCTCGAGCATACATCATTATACCATTTGATTTGACAAATATTATCTCCTTGATCACATGATTGTGGAAATCCATCTCTTTGGAATTCTCAAGGGATTGGTGCTGAGACCATCAGTCACCTCCTCACCCTCTCCTTGGTTTAATGATGAACTCTTGTTTTAGAACTCGCTTTCATAGTTAATTTCCTCGGGAATCTTACAATGTCATCTCGTCAATTTGCTTTGCACCCCTTCCTTCTCAGGCAACATGAGTCTGAGGTATCCTAACACCAATCGGATCTGAATCTCGGTCAGATATGATGGTTGGAACATATTTCCAAGAGAGTTATAGCATTGGTCTTTATATGCACCGGTAAGGTGATGTCATACTTAGCACACCTGGCCGGAGGACCTATTGTTATAGTTCCCCTTTGAGCAAGGTTATCCTTTCTTCCATGAGGAAATTGTAAGACTTATTTTATAAGTTGCAACTGATGTATCATTTGTGTATCCAAAGTTTGGCCCTTGATTGAAACACCATATCATTGCTACCTCGAAGCATGACTATGATACCTCACTCATCAACAAGAACATTGGAGGCGTGATGCTAAATGTTTCTTGGTTAGTTATCCAAACACCATTGTATGGGTAACATCTTGATTAATCCTTGCCTCTTATGTGAATGGTTGGGTACTTGCTCTCCTACCCTGTATGCCATGTTGTGCTTGTACATGGGAAGGATATACCCTAATAATTGTGTGTAAACTCAATTTACCTTTCCATTGTACTGTTTAATCTAATAATCGCGTTTTCCTTTCCATTCTTTTCTTTAACCTTTCCTGAATCTGACTTAACTGAGCAGAGATAATTGCCTGCTTAGGTAGGCACCTTGTTGTACCACTCTGTCTGTAAGACCCTGTTACTATTGATGATGACATTCCGGTAACCACCGATGGGTGATAACTTTGCCAATTGGGTCGCCTTGTTCAACAAGCAGGAAAATTGCTCTCTTCGTTCCCGTGCTTGGTACCGACATTATTGCCGGCATAGCTGACAAGCTATTCACTAACATGCCTCCCTGTCGCGGCTGTGCAAGATGTCACCACCCTTCCTACTTTCAACCCACATGGAGGGCCCATAACCCACAGGTCCACTGGATCGAATCTGACTCTCCTTTACAACCCGGATTCTAATGTATCCTTTGCACCTGGCTTCGTATGTGATTCACGAGCTAAAATCTATACCATTATTCATCCTAGAATCAAACACCATGTTATTCTCGTTGTTCAAACCCCCATTCAAGCTTCTGTCTAGTCATCGAATGATTGCCTACCCGTTTGAAACTTTGGTACCATCGTATATTGCAATCAACGAATTCACTAAATAAAACTTGTGGGTTACCTTGTGCATTTCCTATTGAGTTCACCGTTAGATGCCCAGCTTTGTGGAGATGCGTTCTCCCGGAGTTTTTCCCCTTGGTCGTGTTCATAGGACGATGGAGATCCCAGAGAAAGGATGACGACTTGATCATGGTGATTTGAAGTAGAGAAATGACGACATCAATGAAAGGGATCAACCTCTTCGAAAGGGCAGCCAAGACCGAGAAGCCTCGTTAGGTTTTTCGCTACGAGCACCTTCCCCCCCTTACTCCACCGCTTAAATCTCGGGACGAGATTTCTTGTAGTGGAGGAGAATTGTGACGCCCGGATAATTAAGATACAGTAATTCTGTAATAATGATGCCACGTCACCTCTGTCGGTGGAGTTAATCTCTTGTTAGTTCGAACCGGTTCAAATTCAAATTTGAAATAAAGGCAAACATCAAAAGTTTTCAAATATTAAAAACAAAATGTTCGGGTTGTGCCAGTTAATGCATAGATGATTATGATGTAGAATCCACATTTTTATATAATGAATAAATGCACTAAAAAGATTTAAACGGTAGCAAAAACATTATTTCAATGCCTTTGGTATTTTATAAAACACTAAACTATTTTATTTTGGGTTAAAACCTTTTGTGGCTGAGGGTTATTTTGAAACATTATTTTAGGAGCTATAGTCATATTATACTAAGTAAAAATAATGTGGAATTAAAATTAAAACAGAAAAGAAAAGTAAAAAGAAAAATAATAAAAGAGAACAAAAGAAAACAAAAAGAACCCCCTCTCTTCCCTGGACCAAGTGGCCCAACTGGCCACCCCAGACCAGCCGGCCGCCCCAACAGGCCAGCCCACCTACCCCACTCCGTTAACCCCCTGGGCGACCAAACCCTAACCTAATCGCACACTCCCCCCCCCCACACTCCCCACATCTCCCTCTCCCCGCCGATCCAAATCATATCGGGGCTGGCCTCGTGGCCGTCGCCTGGAGCCGCCTCGCCGGCCCCTGTCCTCGTCCCCGACGAGCCCCCCTCGCACTCCCTCTCCTCCCCTGGATCTAGATCGGTGACGCAGCGCTCCGACCCCATCGCGGCTCATCCTCGACCGCGTCCGAGGCCACCACACCACCCGACGCCGACGCCGGCGCCTGGAGCTCCCCCACCGGACTGCTCCTCCTCCACGCCGGCCTGCTTCCCCTCCGCCGCTCGTCACCGTCCTCCTCCTCAACCCCCGCTGCCCCGTCCCACGAATCCCGGTGAGGCTACGGCCTCGTCCTCCTCCTTCCCTGCCTCTGCTCGAGGCCGACCGTGCGCACACGCACCACCACGTCGGCCACACCGTCGTCCCCCTTGCCGTTCTTGCCCGTGCCCCGCCACGAGGTGCAGCCGCTGCAACTGTGCTGCGGCGGTGCGGCCACCACCACTGCAGCGCCCCGTCACCGGTGGCCTCGCCCCTCTGCGCCGCCTCCGGTCACCGCCCGCCTCCCGCCTGCTGCTCCGGCCGGCACCCCATGGCCCCGTGCCTCGCCGCTCCTTGTCTCCGCCCTCTCCTCCTCCCACGGCCGCGCCACTGGCCGCACCAGCGCCTCCCCTTGCCTCCGCCCGCCGTGGCCCCGGCTGGCCGCACCGGTGTGCCCCGCCGTCGGTGCCCCGGCGGCCTCATCCCGCCCTGCGGGCGAGTGCCCGCTCGGCTGCGCCCGCACCCGGCGCCCGACGCCCGTGAACCCACGCCCTCTATGAACCCACGCTCAGAACGTTTTTTTAAAAAGGAATTGAAATAATAATAATAACAATAACAATAATAAAATTATTAATTAATTAATTAATTAAGTAATTAAAGAATTAATTAACTTAATTAATCATAATTAGATTAATCTAATCACTAATTAACCTAATTAACCGTTAGTTAATTAATCAGTCAATGACATGCGGGACCCTCACGTCAGTTTGACCCAGTCAACGCCCTGTTGACTGCTGACGTCATGCTGATGTCATGATGACGTCAGCATACACTATTCTGGATAATGTTAGAATTAAATAATTAAATAAATTCTAAAATGATTAAATAATTTAAAATTAATATAAAATAAACCGTAGCTCGGATGGAAAAACTTTGTACACGAAAGTTGCTCAGAACAACGAGATGAATTCGGACATGCAGCCCGTTCGTCTGCCACACATCCCTAGCATAGCAAACCTGCAACATTTCACCTCTGGTTCACCTGTCCGAAAACGCGAAACACCGGGGATACTTTCCCGGATGTTTTCCCCCTTTGCCGGTGTCACCTACTACCGCATTAGGGCACATCTATCACCTCTCATTGTCGTGTCATGCATCGTCATGCTTATGTTTGCATTGTATTTACTGTTTCTTCCCCCTCTTCTCTCAGGTAGACTATGAGACCGATGCTGCCGCTGCCCGGATCGACTACGTTGTTGACGACCCCTTCTTGCCAGAGCAACCAGGCATGCCCCCTCCTTGATCACCAGATATCACCTATTCTACCCTCTACTGCTTGCATTAGAGTAGTGTAGCATGTTACTGTTTCGATTAATCCTATTCTGTTGCATAGCATGTCATTGTTGATACATCTGTTGATACCTTACCTGCAATCCTAAATGCTTAGTATAGGATGCTAGTTTACCATTAGTGGCCCTACATTCTTGTCAGTCTGCCATGCTATACTATTGGGCCGTGATCACTAGGGAGGTGATCACGGGTATATACTATACATACATACTATTGAGGTGGTGACTAAAGTCGGGTCGACTCGGTGAGTACCTGCAAGTGATTCCGATGTGGGCCTGGGTTCCCGACGGCCCCCGACTGTTACTTTTTGGCGGAGCGACAGGGCAGGTAGAGACCACCTAGGCGAGAGGTGGGCCTAGCCCTGGTCGGCGTTCACGGTTACTTCAAAATAACACGCTTAACGAGATCTTGGTATTTGATCTGAGTCTGGCCACTGGCCTATACGCACTAACCAATTACGCGGGAAAGATATGGGCACTCGACGTCGTGGTATCAGCCGAAGCCTTCGTGACGTCAGCGACTAAGCGGTGCGCGCCGCATTGGACCGTAAGCTCGCGCTTGTATTAACGGGGCTAGGTCTGCTTCCGGCCATGTGCGCAACGTGCAGGTGTGCAATGGGCGATGGGCCCAGACCCCTGTGTGCATAGGATTTAGACCGGCGTGCAGACCTTTCAGTTGTGCCTAGGTGGGGCTGCAACGTGTTGATGTTCCGAGGCCGGGCATGACCCATGAAAGTGTGTCCGTCCAAATCGGATTGAGCGTGTCGGGTTATGTGGTGCACCCCTGCAGGGAAGTTTATCTATTCGAATAGCCGTGATCTTCGGTAATAGGACGACTTGGAGTTGTACCTTGACCTTATGACAACTAGAACCGGATACTTAATAAAACACACCCTTCCAAGTGCCAGATACAACCCGGTGGTCACTCTCTAATAGGGTGACAAAGAGAGGATCGCCGGGTAGGAGTATGCTATACGATGCTACTTGGAGGACTTCAATCTACTCTCTTCTACATGCTGCAAGACGGAGGCTGCCAGAAGCATAGTCTTTGATAGGACTAGCTATCCCCCTCTTATTCTAGCACTCTACAGTTTAGTCCACCGATATTGCCTCTTTACATATATACCCATGCATATGTAGTGTAGATCCTTGCTTGCGAGTACTTTGGATGATTACTCACGGTTGCTTTGCTCCATCTTTTCCTCCTTTTTCCTCTTCTTCCCGGATGCCGCAACCAGACGTTGGAGCCCAGGAGCCAGACGTCACCATCGACGTTGACCCCTACTACACTGGAGGTGCCTACTACTACGTGTAGGCCGCTGACGACGACCATGAGTAGTTAGGAGGATCCCAGGCAGGAGGCCTGCGCCTCTTTCGATCTGTATCCCAGTTTGTGCTAGCCATCTTATGGCAAACTTGTTTAACTTATGTCTGTAATCAGATATTGTTGCTTCCGCTGACTCGTCTATGATCGAGCACCTGTATTCGAGCCCTCGGGGCCCCTGGCTTGTATTATGATGCGTGTATGACTTATTTTACTTTTAGAGTTGTGTTGTGATATCTTCCCGTGAGTCCCTGATCTTGATCGTACACATTTGCGTGCATGATTAGTGTACAATTGAATCGGGGCGTCACAATATCCCTGTTGAGGTAACCTAGTGTTATTCGAAAGTTCTCCGGTTCCATGTCACTTGGAAGAAGTTTATTAATAAGACTTGATCAACCTTGTTAATGGATTCTTTTTTATGAGCATGAGATGGATGAAATTAGAATGCAGAACTCTCTGTACCCATCTGTTACTTTCTGTTATTTAGTTTAAATAAAGCAAAAATAATATTTTTTGTCTGTTTTCTGAATTATCCATGCAATAAAAAAATGTCTCAAAAATAAAAGTTCTCCAAATGCCCTGAAAATTTGATATGATTTTTTATGTAATATTTAAGAATTTCTGGTGCAAAGAACACACCAGGGGGCCTCACCAATTGGGCACAAGGGTGGAGGGTGTGCCCACCCTGCTGGGGGGCGCCCCCTGACCTTGTGGCCCCATGTGGCCCCCCTCCACTTATTCCAGCACCCATCCACTCCTTCTTCCTCCAGAAAAAATCACTCCATTGCTCAAACTCGTGCTCTTGCTCATCTTGCTGCCATTTTTGATCTTCTTGCTCAAAGCTCCATTCATAAAACTGCTTTGGGGGATTGTTCTTCGGTATGTGACTCCTCCATTGGTCCAATTAGTTTTTGTTCTAGTGCTTTATTCATTGCAAATTTTTGCTGCTGTGGTGACCCTATTCTTGAGATTGCATGTCAAATTTATATGGTCCAAAGTAGTTTTGTTGCATGATATAGCCTCTAGGCACTTGTAGGAGTAGTTGCTATCAATCTTGTTGAGTTTTGTTCACTAAAAAATTCAGAAATTTTTCAGAGGAAGAAAAATGTCTAGGAAAATGCACCAAGGTGGTTCTTGAAGGAAGCACGGACCCAGGCCTGCAATTTGTGAGCAGGACCTTGAACCGCCAAGGGAAGCTCAAGTGAAGCCATGTGAATGGCCGTCGGATGAATTTATGGATCGTGCAGGTTGCAAGGATGAATTCTATGTGTACATACGAAATGCTGGCCTCGAGGATTTCTTATCGGACCAATGCTTACAGTATTATTATCTCACTGATTCCTTCATGCGGAGGTTTGAGTTTTCATCCAAGCGCAATACTCATACTGTCCTTTTTGATCTTTACGATGAATCTTATACCATGGACCTAGAATACTTTTGTAATGCATGTAAAATTCCGCAATGGGGTAGTCTTAGTGAGCCTCACAAATCTGAATATAATGATTTCTTTGCTAGTATCACTGTTGGAGAAACTAGAAATATCACACAAGCAACCGTAGGGAGCATTCACTTTATTGCCATACATTATTTTGCTCTCTTTGTTGGTAGGTGTATTAATGGTAAACATGAGCTTTGCCATGTTTGCATTCCAGATCTTAGTATCCTCAAGTGTGCGGTGTTAGCTGATAAATGATATAATTTGGGAGCCATTATTGCTAGAAGGTTACACCTTAATTCTAAAGATGGAGATTTATTTGGTGGGATTTATGGAACTTGTTTAGATAACTATTTGAATGTACCTATTAGAAGTTATGATATTGAGTTGCCACCTGATTTTTTGAATTATGAGGCTATGGTACGCCACCAGTTTCTTTAGAGGAACCAACATATCCTCTAGTACCAACTAACCTTTGATAGACGGTGTGTCGTCCTTGTTACCCTTCCTGCTCCTGCTTTCTTTAACATTCACGGGGACGATATTTATAACTAGAGAGGAGGCAGATGAGTATGAGAGAATAGCGGAGGCTACTTGCCTCCATGCTGCAGCCCTTCAGGCAGTAGCATATGCATCTCAGTACAACCCCAACTACAACTTTGGATATCCACCAGGCCAGTGGCCTTAGACCAACTTTGGCCAAAAAGCCTAAGCTTGCTTAGTTGTAGTATAATTAAGAGAAAACCCTAAAAGATTTCATGTTCTTCTTTTGCTTGTTGGGAGCTTTCCCGTGTAAATAGTTTTCTTGTTCTTATTCCCATTCCTTCAGAGAAACAAAAACTCCAAAAATATTTCAGTGTGTTTCCTTGAAATTCTTTCCTTTTCTTTGGGGGTCGAGAGGAGAAGACCACGATGAAAATGTTGAGTGGCTCTCATGTGCATTATTGTTGATCTAACAAAGAGCCCATATTACCTTGTCTTCCCCTTTTGAATAAATGTTTGCATATTTCAGCTTAGTACAATGCACGTGCACTCTTATTTTATTATTCACACCGTTCGGTCATGCAAGTGAAAGGCAATAATGACGATATATGATGAAATGATTGAGATAAGGAAAAGCTGGAATGAACTCGACCTATCTTGTTTTTGTAAATATGATTAGTTCATCGTTCCTGATTCAACCTATTATGAATGAAACATGTTGGCAATGACAATTAGAAATTATAGTTACTCATGACATGCTTAATTAGCTAGGAGTTTATAATGGTTTACCTTGCGTGCCAACATGGAAATTAAAATGGTTATGATGTAGTATGATAGGATGGTATCCTCCTTCGAATGATTCGAGTGGCTTGACATGGCACATGTTCACGCATGTGTTGAAACAAAATCAACATAGCCTCTATGATATTTACGTTCATGGTGATTTATATCCTACTCATGCTTGCACTCAATGTTGGTTAATCTCATTGCATGTTTATGACTGTTGTCGCTCTCTAGTTGGTCACTTCCCAGTCTCTTTCTAGCCTTCACTTGTACTAAGCGGGAATAATGCTTGTGCATCCACTTCCATAAACCCCAAAGTTGTTCCATATGAGTCCACCGTACCTTCCTATATGCGGTATCTACCTGCCATTCCAAGTAAATTAGCATGTGCCAAACCCTAAACCTTCAAATAATAATCTTTTTTGTATGCTCGAATAGCTCATGTATCAACTAGAGCTGTCATTATCTTCCATGCTAGGTGGGTTATTCTCATGATGAGTGGACTCCGCTCATCATTCACGAGGAAATGGCTGGTAACCGGGATGCCCAGTCCCATGCTCAAAGCAAATAAAATCAAAGTAATTGCAAACAAAACTCCCCCAGGACTATTGTTAGTTGGACAGTACCCATTGTTTCAGACCACCCGTGGAGTGTGCTTGTTGGTGGTGGGGGAGTATAAACTTTACCATTCTGTTTGGGAACCACCTATAATGTATGTAGCATGGAAGATACTGAGATCTCTTAGTTGTTATGTTTACAATGAAAGCATACCGCTCAAAATATTATTCAATCTCTATTTCAAAACTCGAGCACTGGCACCTCTGCAATCCATGCTTCCCTCTGTGAAAGGGTTATCTATTTACTTTTATTGCTGAGTCATCATCCTCTATAAAAAGCACCAGTTAGAGAGCACCACTGGCATTTGTATGCATTGTTATTAATTTATATTGAATATGACCGTGACTGGATCTCTTTCACCATGAATTACAATGTCTAGTCAGTCCTTGATCTTCAGGGGTGCTCTGCATTTATGTTTTGCAGTCTCAGAAAGGGCTAGCGAGATACCATCTTGTTATATCATATCATGATTGTTTTGAGAAAAGTGTTGTCATCCGAGATTTATTATTATTTCTTGCTAGTTGATTACGCCATTGACATGAGTAAATGTGAGATCTAAAAGTTATTGTGAATATGGTTAGTTCAGAATCTTTGCCGGAAACTTGAATGTTGGCTTTACATATTTGCAACTACAATATCAAACAGAGTTTGTAAAAGTTTTTATTTATCAATTTTAGTTTGTCAACTAAGTTGCTTGGGGACAAGCAATGGGTTAAGCTTGGGGGAGTTGATACGTCTCCGTCGTATCTACTTTCCCTAACTCTTTTGCCCTTGTTTTGGACTCTAACTTGCATGATTTGAATGGAACTAACCCGGACTAGCGCTGTTTTCAGCAGAATTGCCATGGTGTTATTTTTGTGCAGAATAAGAAGTTCTCGGAATGAGCTGAAACTTCACGGAGATAACTTTTGGAATTAATAAAAAATATTGGTGAAAAAATCAGAGGCAGGGGGCCCACACCCTAGCCACAAGGGTGGAGGGTGCGCCCTCCGACCTTGTGGGCCCCCTGGACCTCCACCGACCTCAACTCCAACTCCATATATTCACTTTCGAGAAGCAAAAAATTAGAGAGAAGGATTCATTGCGTTTTACGATACGGAGCCGCCGCCAAGCCATGTTCTTTCTCGGGAGGGCAGATCTGGACTCCGTTTTGGGCTCCGAAGAGGGGAATCCATTGCCATCATCATCATCAACCATCCTCCATCACCAATTTCATGATGCTCACAGCCGTGCGTGAGTAATCCCAATGTAGGCTTGCTGGTCCGTGATGGGTTGGATGAGATTTACCATGTAATCGAGTTAGTTTTGTTAGGGTTTGATCCCTAGTATCCACTATGTTCTAAGGTTGATGTTGCTATGACTTTGCTATGCTTAATGCTTGTCCCTAGGGCCCGAGTGCCATGATTTCAGATCTGAACCTATTACATTTTCATGAATATATTTGTGTGCTTGATCTGATATTGCAAGTTATAGTCACCTACTACGTGTTATAATCCGGCAACCCCGGAGTGACAATAGTCGGGACCACTCCCGGTGATGACCGTAGTTTGAGGAGTTCATGTATTCACAAAGTTCTGATGCTTTGGTCCAGTACTCTTTTAAAAGGAGGCCTTAATACCCTTAGTTTCCACTAGGACCCTGCTGCCACGGGAGGGTAGGACAAAATATGTCATGCAAGTTCTTTTGCATAAGCACGTATGACTATATTTAGAATACATGCCTACATTATATTGATGAACTGGAGCTAGTTCTGTGTCGCCCTATGTTATAACCGTTACATGATGAATGCCATCTAACATAATTATCCATCATGGATCTGTTGCCTACGAGCTTTTCACATATTGATCTTTGCTCTGTTACTTCCGTTGCCACTGTTCCGATTGCTGCAATACTACTACTGTTACTTTTGCCACCGTTACCGTTACTTCCATACTACTTTGCTACTAAATAATTTGACGTAGATATTAAGTCTTCCAGGTGTGGTTGAATTGACAACTCAGCTGCTATACTCGACAATATTCTTTGCCTCCCCCTTTGTTGAATCAATAAATTTGGGTTGAATACTCTCCCTCGAGAACTGTTGCGATCCCCTATACTTGTGGGTTATCAAGAGGCCGGCTCCATCGATAGGGCGAGGCAGGGATCTCCTGGGCGGCTGTCCATGGCTGATGTTTAGAGAAGCAAAAGGGAAGTTTCAAAGTAGAGAAAAAGAGAGAGGATGCGGAGAAAGAGAAGGAAATGGGAAGGCCGGAGGTACTGTCCTGGGGGCGGCGGAGTCCGGCGAGGAGTAGCTCTGGTTGAGCCGCATGAGGAGGCACAAGAACTCCATGTTGTCTTTCCTCAGGCGCGGGGATGTCTGCGGATTCACGGGAGGTATCATGGGAGTGGTGGCGCTGCTGGTCCGGTGGTGCTCCGATGAAGATGGAGGCGACGGGATAGGGTGGAGGCGCGCATGGGACGACCTCGAGGGAGTGGCTACATGAGAGGCAGCGACGAACTCTTGACAACGACGGCAAGGAGCTCTAGCAGATCATCCATGGCGGGTCAGGGATAGGAGAAAGAGAAAAAGGAGCATGGGAAGGTGAAGAAGAATGGGGGAGTCGATGCTCATCTGGTAGGCTGTTGGATCACTGGCCGGTGGCGACGAGGGCGGGGTACAACGAGGTGGCAGACGGGGAAGGATGAAGGAGAGGAGGCACGGGTGATGAGGAGCACAGGAAGCTGCTGCAGGCTTTGGTGGTTGAGGAGGGGATCGATGGATGCACTATATCGGGAGGTGGTAGGAGGCTAGAGTTGGGGTTGGTGCGAAGGGGGTCTGGGAGGATCCCAAGGGAGAGGGTGGTGGCGGTGGTTGAGGGGATGGATGGGACAAGCTCCCTAGAAGTTAGGGAAAGTGGATTAAGGTTGGTCCCTCCGATGAATAAATAGGTTAGGTAGTCCAAATAATAAACCAAAGATGTTTTAGGGATGTTTGGGGATGATCTGGACCCAATGGTGATGACTGAGTGGGTCGGGTTTGGGGAAGTTTCGGACGCGCACGAGGGGTTTGACAAAAGGCCATGGAGATTAGGGGGTTTGATGGGCTCAGAGAAGAGAGAGAAGAGAGCGGTCCGGCTGGTCTGAGAGAGGGTCAATAGAGACAAGGAAGAAGCATCAACTACGAGCGGATGCAAGTTTTATGAAAGAATGCAAATGCAATGCACATGATGACATGATGAAATGCAACAGGCAAATACAACACTCGACAACAACAAAATAACTGTATAGCATCAGAGCGTCGGTCTCGGGTCAGTACAACTCTCGCCCACTTACAAGAGATCTCTCCCCGAGATCTAGGGATGATAATAGGAAGAGGAAGAGAAGAGGTAAAACTAAGTTGCTTCTATGACGAACGAGCGAAACCATGAACCTTGAGTGGTTGAACAACTTGAAAGAAATAACACAACGGAGATGAACAAGATCGCCAATAGTCCGCTGGACAAGAGGAACCAGGAATACGATGAGAACCAAGAGCTTAAGGGACACGATTGACTTTGAAACCAATCCGATTAAGATGAGATGGACAAGAAGCAAGAACAAAAGAATTCGAAAAGCACCCTGGCTGGAAAGAGAGGCAAGACTTGAATAAGATGTAAAGAACTTGAACACAGGACAGAACACTCTGGTTAAGTGGATAAGCAAGGAAAAGAACATGATCTTTGACCAAACGCGACGATGGTTTGAAGAGAGCAACATCACAATGCCTCCGAAACAAAAGAATAGAAGCTAGATCGTCGGAATAAGAGAACAGAGAAGGAAATGACAACTTCTACCACAATTGAATTTGAAAAGCATCCTTGCAAAGAAGGATTGAACGGAGTTGTTGGAGAATCAACAATGAAAAGAATAACATTGTTGTCGGCTTATGGAAAACCTGAGGGAAGCCCAAGGGCAACAACATGCAACTCAAGCATACAAATGGTACAAAAAGCCCAAGGATTAATTGTTCATCAAATTTTTAGACAAAACCCAGATTGAACATGACAGTAACATCTAACCCAACCACTCTAGTTTGCAGTCACAAACAAATGGATCGGTCTGATCCATAAAATCAACATCCTGTGCAAAAAAATATTCCAGGATGACTACAACTTGTTGTAAATAGAAGCCGAGCACAGTTAGAAGCCCATTTCTCCACCTGAAACTTCCTTTTTTGCTGTTCAACATGTCCGTCCGTGAGAAATCTCTTGCTGTAAAAATTAAGCCTCATGGACAATAGTAACCTTGCACTCAATAGGAAGAATGTGACAAAGCTTCTGTTTGCCTGGTTGGATGCATTTTCGTCCCATCGTTATTGTCCTCAAACGAATGTCATGAGAACTAAGAAAATCCTTGTGCTTATTACGCCACCGATTGGTCATATGTTTTTCTCCATGTGGTTCTGCCTAAGTAGACATGAAGATTGAAAATAGTTAAGGTCTGAAAAAAGAGTATATCGAAAGAACGACAGCTGAACAGTTAGTTCAAGTACAACATATGCAGGCTTTCAATGTGCATGAAATCATCACCTCTATGTATAAATTCTCCGGAGATCGAAAGCATCACAGCAAGCCAATAATTATGTCCAGATCAAAACTATACATTCTGATATATATATGATCTTGACAGAATCCAGCAGCATTTATAGGCTATCAATGGACGAACTCTTCATTGAGCATATAACATAATATTAGTACCCAAAGTGTACTCCAAGATGATATAAAACTTATGCGCACAAATGAAAAATGCAGCATATGATTGCAAATGTGTAGATGATAATATACGGTACCTGAAAAGGTGAGGAGCCAAACACCAACTCCTTGTGATTATTAAACGGGTCACAAATTACACCCAAGGTCTCCAGTTTGGGTGCAGAGACGACAATTATTTGTGAAGGTGTATAAGAATTATGAAGGAGCAACCTTTCAAGTGAAGGGGCATCTTCGATGATGAGCTGCTATCCTTTAAAACAAATTCCAATGATTTTAAGGTGAGGCGACTTTATTTGGAGACAACTGATACCGATTTCTATTCCCAAAACAATCAGCAAGTGCTCCAGGGCAGGGCAACTGGAGTGGATGATGCTGTGCAGTCAGGCCCTCGACAGATAAACCACCACAAGCGAAAGTTTTTTTAGCAGTGGGAGTCGAAGCATTTGTACCAGATCATCTGGTAGATGGCACCAGGCGAAGGTGGCAGTGTGGAGAGAGGAGGAAAACCGCGAGATGGAAAACGGTGGTGTGGGCATGAATTCTTAGTGTGTTCGTGGTATGAAACTTTTGTGGTGATGGTACAATTCAAACTGCTGGAGTTTTCCGAATTCAGGGGATGCCAGCCAAGCATCCACCTTGCCGGGTATGGACAGAAGGTAGTGTGTCGGGATGCAGACGCATTGAACGGGGCCCTGCTGGTGAGAAGAGACGATGGCTCTGCGGAGATCAAATTCAGGAAGGACAAATATCTGACGACAGTCGAGATTGAGGGGCGCGGTGCACCATAGAGGGCGCCACCAAGTTGAGAGGACTTGTGTGCAACAGCAATCCTTGGTGGGGAGAAGCGAGATGATCTCCTCAAGGATGCGTCCGGGAGATCGTTGACGCGGTCCACCGGAGATTCTACCGGTTCCTCAGATCCGGGTGGGGGGGGGGGCTCGCCGCTTCTCCCCGCGCTATCGGGTGCGGGATCTACAACCGGCGTCACCGCTGGCGGGCGCCTCATCTTCTTCACGTTGGGGCCAGTCGAATCCATTTTCCTTGTGGGCGTCGCACAGAGCTCACGGGTTTGAGTAGACTAGCCAGAGTCGAGCCTAGTGGCAGTGCGAGTGGGGAAGAAGGAGGGCTGGGGATTTCTGTAGGAGTGGAAGAAGAGGAGCAGGCGTTTTCTATACGAGTGAGGAAGAAGGTGAGCGGGGGTTTTCTGGACGAGTGAGGAAGATTGGGGAGCGGGGGGAATTGGGGGGGAGACAGAAGCGGGAGACCGAGCTGTTCGTATTTATAAGGCCCGATGCACTAACTACTCGCTTTTTCCCAAGAACCGCTCTCTTCTTTTGTGTTGCTGCATTGGAGCTGGCGCATGGACTTGGCTGACTGGCCATGCATGTAGGATGCATGTGCCCGCCGGCCACTACATGCACCTAGTTTGTTACTAGGCCTATTTAATAGGGTGGTTATGGAGTAAATTAAGGAGATCTATTTTCTCTGTGTGGATCCACCAAATTAGAGGATGCGGTACGTACTGGATGCAGACACTCACACTAAACTAAGCTTCAGAAGATACGGTATGCATACTAACATTCAGAAGAACAAAAGTTTAGCATGTCGATGCATCCCAGTGATTCACCATACTATAACTAATACAAAGTTGTGAGAAGGTGTGGAAATAAAGAAAATCGGTTGGACTGCTTGTTTGCTCCTCCACACATGACATGATCGTTCCGCACTGCATTCAGCAAGACAACATATGAATAAGCTAATTTCATCTTGCGGTGGTCATTGTACCTAGTTACGAATGTAGGAATACCTGGAGCACCATGAGGTTAGCTTACAGCAGGTAGATGCAGCTATATAAATATTATGCGGTGCTACCAAAATTGAGGTTTGTATCCCTTCCCGTTATGAGAATTCTTCTTGGAGTTGGTAGAATGTGACGGCTTGTTCTTTGCATCAAACTTGCCTTTCCCCTGAGATTTGTTCTTGTTGTTTTAGGGCTGGTTGGGCTGGAAGTTCTTCTCGTCTACCATGTGGGCACTAGAAGCTCCCTCAGCGACCCGTGCACGTGTGTCTTTTGCTCTCGCCTTCTCCTCAAAATCAATAGTACTAATGAGATCCAAAACAGAAAACTCATGTCTCCTGTTTTTCAGAGAAGTAGAAAAATCATTCCACGAAGGTGGAAGCTTGGCAATGATGGTCCCAGCAACAAATTTGTCCGACAACACACACTTAAAGTACTCAAGTTCATTAGAGAGTGACTGTATCTCATGAGTCTGCTGAACAACAGAGCGTTCATCAGTCATCTTGTAGTCACAGAACTGCTCCATGACATACAACTCGTTGCCAGCACCCGAGGGCCCAAACGCGGCCTCGAGCGCAGCCCACATGTCTTTGCCGCTGTCAAACGACATATATGAATCCACAATGGAATCGTCAAGAACACTCAGTAGGGCGGCTTTGAAGAGGGTATCCATGTTCTGAAAAGCTTCCTGCCATGTAGGATTAAGATCGCCCTCAGGCTTACCCATAGTGGCGTCATAGCAGTACATGATCTGAAACCAATATATTGCTCTTCTGCGCCACCTTTTATATTGCACCCCCTTAAAAGTAGGCGGCTTCAAAAGCGCAGCAAAACCACTTGGAGTAAATTGCCTGTAATCAGGTTTTTGGATTGGATTGTTGAATATATGAGCAATTTAGTATGAGGTTTAATCCGAATCAGCAGTAAATAGATCATGACGACAATTGCAAACATCAAAGCAATGATGCGGACTAAACCAGGAGGACAAAATCACATACTGTACAGCAGGAGCAGAACCGATGTGGTTGATGTTGTCTGATACATCTCCAACGTATCTATAATTTTTTATTGTTCCATGCTATTATATTACCTATTTTGGATGTTTATGGGCTTTACTTTACACTTTTCTATCATTTTTGGGACTAACCTACTAACCGGAGGCCCAGCCCGTATTGCTGTTTTTTTGCCTATTTCAGTGTTTGAAGAAAAGGAATATTAAACGGAGTCCAAACGGAATCAAACCTTCGGGAGCATGATTTTTGGAACGAACGTGATCTAGAGGACTTGGAGTGCAAGTCAAGAAGCAATCGAGGAAGCCACGAGGGTGGAGGGTGTGCCCCCCTACTGGGCGCGCCCCTATCTCGTGGGTCCCTCGGGCATCCACCGACCTACTTCTTCCTCCTATATATACCCACGTACCACAAGAACATCAAGGGCGACCAAGGAAAACTATTTCCACCACCGTAACCTTCTGTATCCGCGAGATCCCATCTTGAAGCTTTCACCAGCGCTCCACCAGAGGGGGAATCAACCATGGAGGGCTTCTACATCAACACCATATCCTCTCCGATGAGTTGTGGGAAGTTTACCACACACCTTCGGGTCCATAGTTATTAGCTAGATGGCTTCTTCTCTCTCTTTGAATCTCAATACCATGTTCTCCTCGGTGTAACTCTTTTTGCAGTGTGTTTGCCGAGATCCGATGAATTGTGGGTTTATGATCAAGTTTATCTATGAGAAATATTTGAATCTCCTCTGAATTCTTTTATGTGTGGTTACGTTATCTTTGCAAGTCTCTTCGAATTATCAGTTTGGTTTGGCCTACTAGATTGATCTTTCTTGCAATGGGAGAAGTGCTTAGCTTTGGGTTCAATCTTGCGGTGTCCTTTCCCAGTGACAACAGGGGCAACAAGGCACATATTGTATTGTTGCCATCGAGGATAAAAAGATCGGGTTTATATCATATTGCATGAGTTTATCCCTCTACATCATGTCATCTTTCTTAATGCGTTACACTGTTCTTTATGAACTTAATACTCTAGATGCATGCTGGATAGCGGTCGATGTGTGGAGTAATAGTAGTAGATGCAGGCAAGAGTCGGTCTACTTGTCACGGACGTAATGCCTATATACATGTTCATGCCTAGATAATCTCATAATTATTCGCTTTTCTATCAATTGCTCGACAATACTTTTTTCACCCACCGTAATACTTATGCTATCTTGAGAGAAGCCACTAGTGAAACCTATGGCCCCCGGGTCTATCTTTTATCATATAAGCTTTCAATCTACTTTTATTTGCATCTTTACTTTTCCAAACTATATTATAAAATACCAAAAATATATTTATCTTATCATATTATCTCTATCAGATCTCACTTTTGCAAGTGGCTGTGAAGGGATTGACAACCCCTTTATTGCGTTGGTTGCGAGTTCTTGTTTGTTTGTGTAGGTGCGTGGGACTTTTGAAGAGCCTCCTACTGGATTGATACCTTGGTTCTCAAAAACTAAGGGAAATACTTACGCGACTATTGCTGCATCACCCTTTCCTCTTCAAGGAAAACCAACGCAAGCTCAAGACATAGCAAGAAGGATTTCTGGCGCCGTTGCCGGGAGGTCGTCGCTCAAGTCAAGACATACTAAGTACCCATCACAAACTCATCTCCCTCGCATTTACATTATTTGCCTTTTGCCTCTCGTTTTCCTCTCCCCCACTTCACCCTTGCCGTTTTATTTGCCTTCCCTTTCCCAATCTCCTTGCTCTTTCGCTTGTCTTTTGTGTGCTCATCACTATGGCTAGTCCGCCTATTATCGTTAATACTCCTGATCATGAAGTTCTTAATTTTAAACAAAGGGAGGGAGAAAATTTAAAGGATGCTTGGCATAGAATTTGCAATGCTCAAAATAGATCTACTAGGAAGCAATCCACTTCCATTCTTCTTCGCAATTTTTATGTAGGCATTACTCCTTGGAATAGATATATTCTTGATACCATTACCGGAGGGAACTTCTTGGGTAGCCACACTTTTGATGCTTATAATTCTTTGTTAGATTTGTTTGGTCCACCCCCTCTTTTGGTTAATGGAACTATCTTAACTTTGGAACATGTGATGCAAAGGCTTGAAATTATTGAAAATAAAGTTGCCACTGTTGAGTTAATTGAAAATTTGGATAAAAAGATCCACAATCAAATTACCCAATATGGATCTAGGGTTGGAGTTACTTTGAATTTTTTTAAAGAAAAAGAACCTATAGTTTATGAAAGAATAGATCTTGATTCTACAAGAATTGGTAAAATGGAGGACATTATCACCAATTTAGGGTCTGCCTTTTCATCTATGAAAAATACCCCAACACCTCCTACCAAAATTGCCAAGGTCATGTATGTTCCTAAAAATAAGGGTGAATCTTCAAGTAAAGGAAGTGCTGAACTCAAATCAATTAGTGTTCGCCCCAATTTTCTTTCTATCATTAAGGAACCTTTTGCTACAAACGAATTTCTTGATTTCCTACCTAGGAACTTAGCCATCACTAAAAAGAAAGAAACTCCTAGGGATTATAAGTGCTCTATTGAAGAATTGAGTGCCAAAGATGGCACTACTTAGATATATCCTCACTTTTATGCCTAGCTAGGGGCACTAAACGATAGCGCTAGTTGGGAGGCAACCCAATTTTCTTTGTGTTTTTTGTTTTTGCTTCTGTTTAGTAATAACTTTTTCATCTACCTTCTGTTTAGATGTGTTTTATGTTTTAATTAGTGTTTGTGCCAAGTAGAACCTATAGGATAACCTATGGTGATAGTTAATTTGATTCTACTGAAAAACAGAAACTTTGCGCGCACGAAAATAATTTTAGTAATTCACACAAACGTGCTTTTGCGTTGATTCTTTTTTATGTAGATCAATAGACAAATTTCCCAGGACTTCCTGTTTTTCTAGGATTTTTAGAGTTCAATAAGTATTCGAGAGTTACAGATTGCTACAGACTATTCTGTTTTTGACAGATTCTGTTTTTCGTGTGTTGTTTGCTTATTTTGATGCATCATGGCTAGTATTAAGTGGTATGAACCATAGAGAACTTGGAATACAGTAGGTTTAACACCAATATAAATAAATAATGAGTTCATTACAGTACCTTATGTGGTGGTTTTTCTTTCTTTTACTAACGGAGCTTATGAGATTTCCTGTTGAGTTTTGTGTGGTGAAGTTTTCAAGTTTTCGGTAAAGATTTGATGGACTATGGAATAAGGAGTGGGAAGAGCCTAAGCTTGGGGATGCCCAAGGAACCCCAAGATATTCAAGAATAGCGAAAAGCCTAAGCTTGGGGATGCCCCGGGAAGGCATCCCCTCTTTCGTCTTCGTTTATCGGTAACTTTACTTGGAGCTATATTTTTATTCGTCACATGATATGTGTTTTGCTTGGAGCGTCTTGTATGATATTATTATTTGATTTTTAGTTTGCCACAATAAACCCTGCTGTACACACCTTTTGTGAGAATCCCACTTGATTAGAATTTATTAGAATACTCTATGTGCTTCACTTATATCTTTTGAGCTGGATAGTTTTTGCTCTAGTGCTACACTTATATCTTTTAGAGCACGGCGGTGGCTTAATTTTGTAAAAATTGTTAGTCTCTCATGCTTCACTTATATTAAGTTGAGAGTCTCCTAGAACAGCATGGTATTTTCTATGGTTATAAAATTGGTCCTAGAATGGTGGGCATCCAAGTTGGGTATAATAAAAACTATCATAGGAAGTGAATTTGATGCTATGATCAATTTGATACTTAATAATTGTTTTGCGATATGGAGGTAGTGATATTAGAGTCATGCTAGTTGGGTGATTATGAATTTAAAGAATGCTTGTGTTGAAGTTAGAAAATCCCGTAGCATGCACATATGGTTAAAGTTGTGTAACAAATTTGAAACATGAGGTGTTCTTACATTGTGCATCCTTATGAGTGGCGGTCGGGGACGAGCGATGGTATTTTCCTACAAATCTATCCCCCTAGGAGCATGCACGTAGTGCTTGGTTTTTGATGACTTTTAGATTTTTGCAATAAGTATATGAGTTCTTTTTGACTAATGTTGAGTCCATGGATTATACGCACTCTCACCCTTCCATCATTGCTAGCCTCTTTGGTACCGTGCATTGCCCTTTCTCACCTTGAGAGTTGGTGAAAACTTCGCCGGTGCATCCAAACCCCGTGATACGATACGCTCTATCACACATAAACCTCCTTATATCTTCCTCAAAACAGCCACCATACCTACATATTATGGCATTTACATAGCCATTCCGAGATATATTGCCATGCAACTTTCCACCGTTCCGTTTATCATCATGACACGCATCATCATTGTAATATTGCCTTGCATGATCATGTAGTTGACATCGTATTTGTAGCAAAGCCACCATGCATAAATTTTCATACATGTCACTCTTGATTCATTGCCACATCCCGGTACACCGCCGGAGGCATTCATATAGAGTCATATCTTGTTCTAGTTTTGAGTTGTAATTCATGAGTTGTAAATAAATAGAAGTGTGATAATCATCATTATTAGAGCGTTGTCCCCAAATAAAAAAAAAGAGAAAGGCCAAAAAAGGGAAATGCCAAATAAAAAAATAAAGGCCCAAAAAAAGAAAATAAAAAAGGGGGCAATGTTACTATCTATTTTTCCACACTTGTGCTTCAAAGTAGCACCATGTTCTTCATATAGAAAGTCTTACATGTTGTCACTTTCATATACTAGTGGGAATTTTTCATTATAGAACTTGGCTCGTATATTCCTACGATGGGCTTCCTCAAAATGCCCTAGGTCTTCGTGAGCAAGCAAGTTGGATGCACACCCACTAGTTTCTTTTGTTGAGCTTTCATACATTTATAGCTCTAGTGCATCCGTTGCATGGCAATTGTCACGACCAGTTTTCCAATAAAAAGCTTATTGAGAAACCGACCCTTATATAGACCAGTATAGGAAAAATCTCCTTACTGGCAGACAAATCCTTGATACAGAAATCCAGAAGTATTAATTATTATACAAGGTTGAGCTGAGGCTGCTCAACAATTTATTACAAGAACGCCAATATTATACATAAGGGCGGATATGACATAAGGGTGTGGTGGCATACTACTGACTTGTAATAAAAGTGGTGGTGGACATGTCACAGTGAAGTGGGTGACATGACTCCTAATCTTACAGCTCATCGAGCGTCGGAGTGAGGCTCGATGACTTTATTCGGGTAGCGGAAGCGTATATGATACAAGTGACCAATTCCAGGATCGCACGGAACTGTCTGGGACTCCTCTAGGCGTCGAACTCGCTATCGTACTCTTCATCCATAAGATCACCTTCGTCAACATCTGGCCAAATCAACAAGCCAGGCGAGTACTTTGAATGTACTCGCAAGACAGTTCGGACATAAGATATAACAAATGCAACCATGATGCACATGAGCAGTTAGCAATGCACACTCAAATAATAAATTTGCATGGCATGTTAAATAAAAAGGAAGTCAGGCGGTAGTCCTCCCGAAACCGATCGGTTGTCTGAAGCGACGCGTCAAAAAATAAATTAACATGCCGCAGTCGGGCGTCTGAGCGACACCACATAAAGGGCTTATATTGAAATGTAAATGACAGTGCGTGCCACAGTCGGACGTCTACGCGACATCTCGGAAAGGGCTTATAATGAATGTAAATAACATGGATGCCATAGTCGGATGTCTGAGCGACATCACATAAAGGGCTTATAACAAAAAATAAACAATCAGAATGCCACAGTCGGACGTCTGCGCGACGTCACATAAAGGGCTTATAACAAAAATAAATAACATGAATGCCACAGTCGGACGTCTACGCGACGTCACATAAAGGGCTTATAACAAAGAAAATAAACCACAAGAATGCCACAATCGGACGTCTACGCGACGTCACATAAAGGGCTTATAACAAAGAAAATAAACCACAAGAATGCCACAGTCGGATGTCTATGTGACGTCACCTAAAGGGCTTATATTTCATCATCCAAACTCAAGTTGTTCATGAAATTAAGTCATTCCAAGAAAATACTCAGTAATAATAAGCAGGTTAGTCCATCCACAGGAATGACATCCTGCCGGATTTACCACTCATGTTTGTTCACCGGGGATTGTCACTGAAACTGACACTGAGACTGACGTAGATAAGTTGATCACAGTCCTTGACCATAGATACGGTTACTCGAATGATTTTGACTCTGCAGAGTTTGTACTATTTAACCACAGCCAACGGATTTCAATAGTCACAAAGGACTAGTTCTGTTTACAATATTTCAGAAGAAACACATCTAACCAGTACACACCCATTCCACATCCCGATGCCAGGAATCACCCTAGGCAACGTTCAAGAAAAACTTTGAGACGGGAGGCCACAACCTCGAGTAGCATGGGATCAAATTTATATCGCGCGCTCTAAGGGGTGCCCCCCTCTCGATCCCAACCGGAAACACCCATGCCCCGTGACCGGATGAATGGCTTTAATCCAGGGCCATGGAACCCTCATCACAGCCCCTCTATTTGGTGTGTACGAGGAAAGAGGTTTGCCACTTACTAAACCATATTCTTTGCAGAAAACATGTGGTAGCACAAAAAGGGAACGGATGGTAACGTGACTTGATCCACGTTATCACTGGAGTTAAATGGTTTGGCATAAGACTAGCATTCTTCAACAATACCATCTTACCACCTTTCATGTCACAACATGATCATGTAAACTCACATCAAATAACACATCGAGTTTCGAAGCTCACTTGTATTAGCTTTGCATGCAATATAACACTTACTAATATTCATTTAAACATGCCTTGAAATAACCACTCAAGCAAACATGCAAAACACTCATCATATCAAAGGTTCAAACATGCTTACCTGGTTCGGAGTAGTCGGAGTCTAGCTTGGTGAAGTTTGCGGTTCCGTCACCTCCTCCGGTATCTACGGTATAAAGAAAACGCGTACTAACGTAAATAACATGTGTGCACAAAAAGTGTTCCAAATATTTTTCAAATAAATATGATAAAAAACTAGACAGAAAAATAAAGATGACAAAAAAGAATCAATCAAAAATCATTTTTTGTTTAAAAGTTATTAAGGTTTTAGTCCAGGGACTCATCTGGAATGAAACAGAAAGTTTCCAGGGGGTAGATCAGAAAAAGACAGAAACCGCTTCAGTGTAGAAAGAGTATTTTGCCCGAAGGCATTTTCAGAAAACCGTTCAAAAAGAAGAAAATGCTGACGAGGGGGTCCCACCCGTCAGGTTTGAATCTTCAAAACAGAGTCACCGGCGCCCGAAGGCTGCGGTAGTCGCCGGCGGCAATGCACGGCGAGTTAGGAGGAGTGGATGGTACCTACGGACTCGGGGTGCTCTTCCATGTCTGTGGGTGGTGGAGTTGGTCGTCGGCGAGCACCACGTCGACGGTGGCCTTTACTCCGGCGGACGGCGGTTAGGGCGGTGGTGGATCTCGCCTAGGAGAGCTGCAAACGCCAAATCAAGGCTAGGGTCAGACGTGTGGGTACACTAGAGGGTTGCTGACGCGGTTTGGGAGGCGGAGATGTCCTCACCGGAGTGGATCGTGCCGGAGCCCGAAGCGGATCGGGGCGGCCGGAGTCGGGGAAGGAGACCTCCTCGAGGTCCTCCTAGTGGCTAGGCGGGGCTCTGGTGAGGTGGAGGAGTGGCGCTGGGTCGAGAACGAGCTCGAGGGCTCCTTTTATAGCCGGTCCAAGGCGGTGGCCGAGAATGGGATAAGTCCGGCGATGATTACGGCGAGGCAGTGGTCAGACAGATGATTTAGGGGGCTAGGCATCACCGCAATGGTCTACTGGTTCCGTTCAAGTGCTAAGCTTGGCCTGCCTTAGGTGATACTCCAAGTTTCCAATGGAACGGCTCACGGAGCTCGTCGGCGGCAGAGAGCACGCTCTGCGCTGATCAGGCCATGGCGACGGTGCGGCAACATGCACAGGAAAGTGGACAGCCACGCGGAGGCTTCGGGTGGCTTGGGCGGTGCTGGACGGTGCCGAAAGGTGGTGTTGGTTCCTGCTGGCCGCCACGGGTGGCTCTGCCACCACAGAAGTTGCCGGCATCGGTGAGACACGTCGCCTCCGACGCTTGTGCCCGTCCAAACGACCGTGCGGCACTCCGGATAAGGAGAAGGAGCAGTGAGTATCGTTCCAACACGGGCACTAGCGAGATTGACGCCGAGGCTCTGAAGAAAACGACGTTGTCGACTGAACCCAACACTGAATCTCTGAACTTTACTGAATTTGAACAGAAACAGTGCATGCCAGGTGTTTGATGAAATGATTTTGGCACGAGAATTTTTTTTCTGGAGCTGATCTTTGGTGAAGTGGTCTCTTGATGCATCTAGGGGTTGCCTGATTTATCCCAGAATTTTTGGAGAAGAAAATTATTGAATTTCACCAAAATGACAATTCTGGTCCAAACTTGCAGTGAGCAAAACTTAAAAAATTTGAACTGTGGACAAGTGGGTCTTGATGGATCTTGGTTGGGGGTGCTAAGGACTAGTCAGAGGAGTTTGTTTGGGATCAAAACTCAAAATTAATCTGGTACTTCCTTTGTAAATCACCTAGGTCCAAAAAAATGACAGAAATAGTTTTTGGGATAAAATAAATAGAATAAAAATCAAAAATGGGTTGAACTTGCTGGGATTGGATATTTGACTTGACCCAAAGTTGAGGCAGGGGTTTTGGAAGAAAGTTTCAACAAGAAGCATGGCAAAAGAGAATGGTTTGAAATAAAAGAATAAATCCAAAACCCATAGGATTTATTTTTAATTGAAAATCTTTCCAAAATTAATTGTGAGGAGTCAACACCAATGAAAAGCCTTCAATACCAAACATCAAGGTTGAGAATGACCCAATATAAAATATTCGCCTAAAGAGAAAATTTTGAGAAGGAGAGTCTTTTAGAAAGATTTTAAATAGCCACCTTCAAATCAATAAAAGAATTTGCTAAAAACCAAATCAATATTTTTGGAGTGTCACAACACCTACCCCCTTAGGAAAAATCTCGTCCCCGAGATTTCAGCAGATCCTCAAATAGGTGTGGGTGTTCTGTCCGAAGAAAATCCTCTCTTGCCCATGTTGCTTCATCCTCGGTGTGATTGCTCCACTGAACTTTGAAAAACTTAATTGTTTTTTGATGGGTCCTCCTTTCAGATTCCTCCAATATTTTTATTGGGCGTTCCCTGTAGGTGAGGTCTGGTTGCACGTTAATTTCTTCATGAGATACATGCTTCTCTGGGTTGCTTACGCATTTCCTCAACTGTGAGACGTGGAACACATCGTGGACGTCTGACAGTTCTTCAGGTAGGTCTAGCTGGCAGGCTACTGTGCCTCTTTGCGCAACTACACAGAAGGGTCCGATGAATCTTGGTGCTAGCTTTCCTTTAACTTTGAATCGTTGCAGGCACCTTATAGGAGATACTCGTAGGTATACATACTCACCGGGTTCAAAGCTGACTCCCCGATGTATTCGATCGTAATAACTCTTCTGTCGACTTTGAGCTGTCTTGAGTCGGTCCCTGATTAGCTTAACTTTCTCCTCAGCTTCCTTGAGCATGTCTGGGACGAAGATACGACTGTCTCCGGTCTCTGACAAATTTAGTGGGGTACGACATCTTCGCACGTACAAGGCTTCAAAAGGTGCCATTTGTAGGCTGGCTTGGTAACTGTTGTTGTATGCAAACTCGGCATATGGCAAGCTTTCTTCCCAACAGGTTCCATAGGTGAGGACACACGCTCTCAGCATGTCCTCTAGAATTTGGTTCACGCATTCAGTTTGTCCATCAGTCTGGGGGTGGTATGCTGTACTGAATGCTAGTTGATTTCCCAGAGCTTGTTGTAATTGATCCCAAAATCTAGAGACGAATCTAGACACGAATCTTGTTGGTAACTGTTGTTGATATTATAGTCTTTGGAATTCCATGCAGACAAACTATACGGGAGAGATAAAGCTTGGCAAGCTTCTGAGTGGTGTGGGTTGTGTTTACTGGGATGAAATGTGTTACCTTAGTCAATCTATCTGTGATGACCCATATGGCATCATTTCTGTATCGTTACCGAGGTAGTCCGACAATAAAATCCATTCCAATTTCGTCCCATTTCCACTCAGGTATCTTGTTTGGCTGTAATAGTCGTGCTGGTTTTTGGTGCTCGGCTTTAATGCGCTGACATGAATCACAACATGCAATGAATGTGGCTATATCCCTTTTCATACCGTGCCACCAAAATTTTTCCTGAATGTCCTTGTACATTTTGGTCCCTCCAGGATGGATTGAATATGGAGCGGTGTTGCCTTCGGCTAGAATTTGCTGTTTAAGGCCTTCTATATTTGGTACGCAAAGTCTGTTTCCGTACCATAATACTCCCTTATCATCTATGAAGAATTCCGAGGCCTTGCGCAAACTCACTTTTCTTTTTATGCCTTTGATGCTGGGTGTCGATGTTGAGCCTCCTTAATCTGTTCTATCAGGGTAGGATGTATTTCCAAATTCGACACATTGCCTTCAGTGACCATTACCAAGTTGAGTTTAGCAAACTCCTGCTGAAATTCAGGTCTCAAGTTTGGTAGACTGTCGTTGCCCGAGCTGGGGTTCCGACTAAGAGCATCTGCCACTACATTTGCTTTTCCTGGATGGTAGTGAATGCCAACATCATAATCTTTCACTAATTCCAACCAGCGTCGTTGTCGCAAATTGAGTTCTGGTTGTGTGAAAATATATTTTAGGCTTTTATGGTCCGTATATATTTCACAACGATTCCCAAGCAAAAAGTGTCTCCACTCTTTGAGTGCATGAATAACTGCTACCAACTCCAAGTCATGAGTGGGATAATTTTCTTCATGCTTTCGTAGATGCCTGGAAGCGTATGCGACTACTTTGCCTTCTTGCATTAATACGCATCCGAGGCCCTTCCGGGATGCGTCACAATACACATCAAACTTTTGTGTATGTCTGGTACAACCAATGCTGGTGCTGTCGTTAATTTCCTTTTGAGCTCTTGGAAACTTTTCTCGCAAGCTTCAGTCCATACAAATTTCTTATCCTTCCACTACTAGGGAAAAGCCTATACACAGAATCTTAGCAGCAGCGTGGCTCAAAAAGGAGCGCTGCTGCTAATTAGTAGTAGCGCGTGTCCGGGAAACTCGCTGGTGATAAGTTTTTAGCAGTAGCGCGCTCTGTGTAAACCGCGCTGCTACAAATATCGACCGGCGGTGTTCACCTAACTCCATTTAGCAGTAGCGCGGTGGCACGAACCGCGCTACTGCTACGGATGTAGTAGTAGCGCGCTTTTACTGAGATCACTGCTGCTAAATTTCAAATTGGCACACTTTTTTGTCCCTGTTAGCAGTAGTGCCGTCGCCCAAAGCGCGCTGCTGCTAACTCCTTAGCAGTAGCACATTTTAGCTCCCGCGCTACTGCTAACCCGCACCAACCCACCACCTTTCCCCACCCGTCCCTCCCCTCCCCCTCCTCTATTCCCTTCCCCCTACCTCCCCACATGCTCCCACTCTCACTCTTCTTCTTCCTCAATACTTTTCCCCCATTACTCTCTCTCCTCTATCCACCTTTCTCTCTCTTCATTACTCCTATCTAACTACACCACCTCCATTAATGCATCTCCTTTCTCTTTTTCCTTTCCCCTGCACTAGTTGAAGTTGTCTCCTCCCAAATTAGGTAGCTAGGTAGATGTAGGATTTAGTTAAGTGACCTATTTGCCCCCTAATTAGATCTATCTTTGTCAAGAAGAGCTTTGTGCACTTTTGATCTGCCTACAACATCATCTCCAGCGTGTGCTCGATCTGGATCGAGATAGAGGTGATGAAAAATTCATGCTTTTGCAAAATGGAAATATGTTTATGTTTGTGGAAATTGTGTGTGTGGCATGAGTTGACGCCAAATTGTGCTTTTGAGTTGCCTATGTTTTGCCGAAATGTCGATTTATTTCCGTTTCGGCGAATTTCGGGCAAACTCTAGATCCATATATGTCCTATTTTTAGGGAAGGTGATGCCAAATTTTTGTATGACTTTGATGCATGCATGCATTTTTATAATCAATTTTTTTATTATTACCGTGCAGAGTTGATGATGGTCAGTGGAACGATGGTGGACAAGTGGTTGCGGTCGGTGGTGCAGGACATGAAAGAAAATAACCGAACAGAGGTTTTATGTCTGTGTCGAAAATGCAAAGGAATAGTTTGGCTCGACCCCCATGACGATGGTCATGTCGAAGCGCACCTGCTCATGACTGGTTTCATGGATGGCTATACTCGGTGGATAATTGAAGATGAGGATGATGATGTTGAGGATGCCGACGGGGCAGGCAATGATGACACGGGGCAAGACGAAGAGATGATCAATAATGGCAGCGGGGAAGAGGCCGGACATGGCGGTGGAGAAGGGGTCGGACATGGTGGAGGAGAAGGGGTCGGACATGGCGGCAGAGAGAACGACATGGACTCCACGCAACAGAGTTCGTCGATACTAAGTTCAATCGTGCGAGACCCTCATGTTCAAGCATTGCTTCGCAAGGAGGCGAGTACTGAGAGAGCTGCTTCTAGAGAGGAGGCTAAGCTGGAGCAACTAGTGGTAGACTCGAACACTCCATTGTATGATGGCTGCAATACTGAGGTGACCCGCTTGAGTTTCACGCTCCAACTCCTGAATATGAAGGCTAAAAACAAATGGACCGACACTAGCCTCGATGAGCATCTCAAGTACCTAAAGGATGTTCTTCCCGCGGGTAATCTATGTCCTACTAGTGTTGATGAGGCCAAGAATATCGTGTGCCCTCTTGATCAGCCACACGTTAGATACCATGCATGCATCAACGATTGCATAATTTATCGAAAGGAGCATGCGGACAAAACAAGCTGTCCGGTGTGCAATGCTTCTCGATACAAGAAGGCCGGGAAGAAATGTCCCCAGAAAGTTGTATGGTACTTACCGACCACTCCCCGTCTCCAGAGGTATTTTGTAGATCCCAAGGAAGCAAAGCTAATGCCCTGGCACACGGAGAGGAAGAAGCCCAATGATGGAGATGATCCGAAGCTGAGACACGTGAAGGATGGAAGCCAGTGGAGAGCATTGAACAGCTTCTATCGGTATTTTGAATGTGATGCAAGGAACATCATGCTCGGCGCATGTACCGATGGCATGAATCTGTTTGGCAACCAGAACACCAACCATAGCACATGGCCCGTGTTTGTATGGATGTACAACCTCCCCCCTAGTTGTGCATGAAATTGAAGTACATTCACATGAGCATGCTTATTCAAGGGCTGAAACAACCAGGAAATAATATTCATTTGTATCTGGGGCTACTTCAAGAGGAGTTAGACACGTTATGGAAAACACCAGCCAAGACATGGGACGCCAGCTGTCGGTGTCAAAACCGGCGGATCTCGGGTAGGGGGTCCTGAACTGTGCATCTAGGCGGATGGTAACAGGAGACAAGGGACACGATGTTTTACCCAGGTTCGGGCCCTCTTGATGGAGGTAAAACCCTACGTCCTGCTTGATTAATATTGATGATATGGGTAGTACAAGAGTGGATCTACCACGAGATCAAGGAGGCTAAACCCTAAAGCTAGCCTATGGTATGATTGTTGATGTATGTTGTGTCCTACGGACTAAAGCCCTCCGGTTTATATAGACACCGGAGAAGGCTAGGGTTACACAGAGTCGGTTACAATGGTAGGAGATCTACATATCCGTATCGCCAAGCTTGCCTTCCACGCCAAGGAAAGTCCTATCCGGACACGGGACGGAGTCTTCAATCTTGTATCTTCGTAGTCTTGGAGTCCGGCGGACGATGATAGTCCGGCTGTCCGTACACCCCCTAGTCCAGGACTCCCTCAGTAGCCCCCGAACCAGGCTTCAATGACGATAAGTCCAGCGCGTATATAGTCTTCGGTGTTGCAAGGCGGGTTCTCCGTTCAAGTTCCATGTACCTGCCGAACAGTGTCCGGCTTCATCATAAATACTGTGCTTCTTGGCTTCTACGCCCAATAATGGTCTTCTTCCACGCGTCGCACGAATGCGAAAGGCCAGGGTGTTTTTTATATTTCACCCCCTAGTCGTGCGAGTCATCTGCCTACAAAAGAGGCAAAAATCCATATCCAAACCTCATCATCTTCCTTCCGCGAATACTTCATCGGAGCTCCCTTGACCTAAAAATCCATTCCATCATGGACCGTCGACGCGGCTCCTCTTCTCGCGCTCCCAGCCCACCGCCAGGGGATTGGAGGAGGTGCTCTGTTCCACACAATGAGCTAGTGAAGCTCCAAGCGGGGGGATATCTCCCTTCGGCCTTCATGGTCCCGGTTCGAACCGGGCTGGCCACCTACCAAGGTGGGAAGCAAGCGGAGGCTACCCCAAGTCCCAACAAAGGGGAGCGGGTATGCTTCGTCCCCTATCTGATAAGGGGCCTCGGATTTCCAATACATCCGTTTCTCTGCGGGCTCCTGGAGTTCTACGGACTCCAGCTCCATCACCTTACGCCCGCCTCTGTTCTGCATATCGCGGGCTACGTAGCTCTTTGCGAGTTATTCCTGGGCATCGAGCCCCATTTTGCACTGTGGAAGAGGCTGTTCTGCCTCGTACCCCGTTCTCACGAGGGATCCATATATCAAGTAGGTGGCGCCGAAATATGGCGCATTGCCGGGACCGGATACCCATCCGGTACCCCTAAGAAGGCGTCCGAAGATTGGCCTTCGGAGTGGTTTTACATAGAAGACGCTCCGCTGCCGGACCCAGTCCGGATTGGCCTCCCGGAGTTCAGTGCTGCTCCTCTGAAGAAACGCCTCAGCTGGCGCCCGCGGAGCCCCTGTTTGGAGGAGGACAAGAGTGCCCATTACCTGATGGGCCGAATAAGATTACTGGCCCATTCCGGATTTACCATGATCGGAGTCATGGAAATATGCATCATGCGGGGAGTACAGCCACTGCAATACAGGGGCCACCCCATGTGGGATTTCAACGGGGAGGACGACGCCACCCGCCACGGCCGCAAAGGACCAGATTCGACCGAGGACCTAATGCAGATCCTGTCCGGCCTGTACAAGGGGAAAAGGAGGATTTCCTTCGAACGAACCCCTTGAATGGGTTTTCCATGAACAACCCTAGAAGCTGGGTAAGCGAACATTTTTAAGGGCTCAACCCATGCTTTCGAAGTTTAGGCTTCTTACATTATGTCTTCGGTGCAGGAACTATGCCGGACTGTGGAGGACATGGTAAGTCCCGCTCCGCAGCCCGAGGATCCAGAAAGATCCCTGGATCTGGTCTCCGAAGAGGATCCGGATATCGAGGTGGAGCTGATCAACGGGGTGTTTCACCAGCTCAGCAGGGACAATGCTTTGGTCGCCATTACGGCGGACTACCCCGGATTATATTCGGCTTCCCAGGTGATTGTGACTGAGGTTTGGACACCATTATCTCTTCCCTGCCCATTTCTGACCTTCGCGAACGATGGTGTTTTACAGGAAGCACCTTCAAGGCGGGAAGCCGAGCCCGCGGCGGCTGACCAACAAAGGTCAGTCCGGACCAGCAGGCGGAAAAGGAGCGCGGTACAGACTGAAACGTCACCGCAAAGGTATAGCTCGTATTTCAAACATTCAGAGCAACGTTCCTAGGAAGCGTCTGAGTGCTCATGATCCTTTATAGGAGAAAAAGCGCCCGCCGGACTGCGGGCGTAGAGGTTGCCAATCCAGCCTATACCGGCCAGGCTCCAGCGCCTGGTCAGGAGGGGGAGGCAAGCGCAAGGCGCGAGGCAAACGGAGGATGCCGGCCGACTGTCCGCCACCAAGTCTGAGGTGGAGAGCGCCATGAACCACAGGCGCCGCCGGACAGTATTTCGTGAAGCGTGCTTCTCCCCTGAGGCATTGGACGCCTTTAACGCAGGGGACGCGCACCTCCGTGCTGCTCAAGACGGTTTTACCAGAGCCACGGAGCGGTATGTAAAAGACATACGGGTAAGGGAATTTTAATGGTTATATATACCAGTAGCCCCCGAGACTTAAAGTAGTTATGTTAACTGATTTAAGGATCATTTGAAACGCAGGCTCTTACCGAGAAGAATGCCCAGCTGTCTTAGTGTTGGGGAACGTTGCAAAAAATTAAAATTTTTCCTACGGTTTCACCAAGATCCATCTATGAGTTCATCTAAGCAACGAGTCAAGGGGAAGAGTTTGCATCTACATACCACTTGTAGATCGAGTGCGGAAGCGTTCAAGGGGATGGTGATGATGGAGTCGTACTCGTCGTGATTCGGATCACCGATGACCAAGTGCTGAACGGACAGCACCTCCGCGTTCAACACACGTACGGGACGGACGATGTCTCCTCCGTCTTGATCCAGCAAGGAGGAAGGAGAGGTTGAGGAAGGCAACTCCAAGGGCAGGACGACGGGGTGGTGCAGCTGGTGCAGCAGTATTCCGATAGAGCTTCGCCGAGCACGTACGGAGGAGGAGAGGTGTTGGGGAGGAGAGGGGCTGCGCCTTGAGTTGTCATGTACAGCAGCCCTCCCCTCACCCCTCTATTTATAGGAGGAAGGGGCAAGGGGGCCGGCCCTCTAGGGGAAACCCTAGGAGGGGGGCGGCGGCCAAAGGGTGGGTGGCTTGCCCCCCCAAGCAAGGGGGGTGCGCCCCCTTTAGGGTTTCCCCCCCAACCCTAGGCGCATGGGCCCAAGGGGGGGGCGCCAAGCCCACTAGGGGATGGCTGCTACCCCTACGCAGCCCAAGTGGCCCCCCGGGAGGGGTGGTCCCTCCCGGTGGACCCCCGGAACCTTTCCGGTGGTCCCGGTACAATACCGGTATGACCCCGAAACTTTCCGGTGCCCGTTTAACAACTTCCCATATATAAAACTTTACCTCCGGACCATTCCGGAACTCCTCGTGATGTCCGGGATCTCATCCGGGACTCCGAACAACATTCGGTAATCACATACTTGTCTTCTTGATAACCCTAGTGTCACCGTACCTTAAGTGTGTAGACCCTACGGGTTCGGGAGACATGCAGACATGATCGAGACTCTCCGGTTAATAACGAACAGCGGGATCTGGATACCCATGTTGGCTCCCACATGCTCCTCGATGATCTCATCGGATGAACCACGATGTCGAGGATTCGATCAAAGCCCGTATACAATTCCCTTTGTCAATCGGTACGTTACTTGCCCGAGACTCGATCGTCGGTATCCCAATACCTTGTTCAGTCTCGTTACCGGCAAGTCACTTTACTCGTACCGTAATGCATGATCCCGTGGCCAACACCTTGGTCACCTTGAGCTCATTATGATGATGCATTACCGAGTGGGCCCAGAGATACCTCTCCATCGTACGGAGTGAAAAATCCCAGTCTCGATCCGTGTCAACCCAATAGACACTTTCAGAGATACCTGTAGTGCACCTTTATAGTCACCTAGTTACGTTGTGACGTTTGATACACCCAAAGCATTCCTACGGTATCCAGGAGTTACACGATCTCATGGTCGAAGGAAGAGATACTTGACATTGGCAAAGCTCTAGCAAACGAACTGCACGATCTTTGTGCTATGCTTACGATTGGGTCTTGCCCATCACATCATTCTCCTAATGATGTGATCCCGTTATCAACGACATCCAATGTCCATAGCCAGGAAACCATGACTATCTGTTGATCACAACGAGCTAGTCTACTAGAGTCTCACTAGGGACATATTGTGGTCTATGTATTCACAAGTGTATTACGATTTCCGGATAATACAGTTATAGCATGAATAAAAGACAATTATCATGAACAATGAAATATAATAATACTTTTATTATTGCCTCTAGGGCATATTTCCAACAGTCTCCCACTTGCACTAGAGTCACCAATCTAGTTACATTGTGATGAATCGAACACCCATAGAGTTCTGGTGTTGATCATGTTTTGCTCGCGAGAGAGGTTTAGTCAACGGATCTGCGACATTCAGATCCGTATGTACTTTGCAAATTTCTATGTCTCCATCTTGAACATTTTCACGGATGGAGTTGAAACGACGCTTGATGTGCCTGGTCTTCTTGTGAAACCTGGGCTCCTTGGCAAGGGCAATAGCTCCAGTGTTGTCACAGAAGAGTTTGATTGGCCCCGACGCATTGGGTATGACTCCTAGGTCGGTGATGAACTCCTTCACCCAAATCGCTTCATGCGCTGCCTCCGAGGCTGCCATGTACACCGCTTCACACGTAGATCCCGCCACGACGCTCTGCTTGCAGCTGCATCAGCTTACTGCTCCACCATTCAACATATACACTTATCCGGTTTGTGACTTAGAGTCATCCAGATCTGAGTCGAAGCTAGCATCGACGTAACCCTTTACGACGAGCTCTTCGTCTCCTCCATAAACGAGAAACATGTCCTTTGTCCTTTTCAGGTACTTCAGGATATTCTTGACCGCTGTCCAGTGTTCCTTGCCGGGATTACTCTGGTATCTTGCTACCAAACTTACGGCAAGGTTTACATCAGGTCTGGTACACAACATGGCATACATAATAGATCCTATGGCTGAAGCATAGGGGATGACACTCATCTCTTCTTTATCTTTTGCCGTGGTCAGTGACTGAGCCGAGCTCAATCTCACACCTTGTAACATAGGCAAGAACCCTTTCTTGGACTCATCCATTTTGAACTTTTTCAAAATCTTATCAAGGTATGTGCTTTGTGAAAGACCTATGAGGCGTCTCGATCTATCTCTATAGATCTGGATGCCTAATATATAAGCAGCTTCTCCAAGGTCCTTCATTGAAAAACATTTGTTCAAGTAGGCCTTAATGCTGTCCAGAAATTCTATATTATTTCCCATCAAGAGTATGTCATCTACATATAATATGGGAAATGCTACAGAGCTCCCACTCACTTTCTTGTAAACGCAGGCTTCTCCATAAGTTTGCATAAACCCAAACGCTTTGATCATCTCATCAAAGCGAATATTCCAACTCCGAGATGCTTGCACCAGCCCATAAATGGATCGCTGGAGCTTGCATACTTTGTTAGCATTCTTAGGATCGACAAAACCTTCCAGCTGCATCATATACAGCTCTTCCTTAAGATGCCCGTTAAGGAATGCCGTTTTGACGTCCATTTGCCATATCTCATAACCATAGTATGCGGCAATTGCTAACATGATTCGGACAGACTTTAGCTTCGCTACGGGAGAGAATGTCTCGTCGTAGTCAATCCCTTGAACTTGTCGATAACCCTTAGCGACAAGTCGAGCTTTATAGATGGTAACATTTCCATCCGCGTCCGTCTTCTTCTTAAAGATCCATTTGTTTTCTATCGCTCGCCGATCATCGGGCAAGTCAGTCAAAGTCCATACTTTGTTTTCATACATGGATTCTATCTCGGATTTCATGGCTTCTAGCCATTTGTTGGAATCTGGGCCTGCCATCGCTTCTTCATAGTTCGAAGGTTCACCGTTGTCTAACAACATGATTTCCAGGACAGGGTTGCTGTACCACTCTGGTGCGGAACGTGTCCTTGTGGACCTACGAAGTTCAGTAGCAGCTTGATCCGAAGTACCTTGATCATCATCATTGTTTTCCTCTTCGGTTGGTGTGGGCATCACAGGAACATTTTCCTGAGCTGCACCACTTTCCCGTTCGAGAGGTAGTACTTCATCGAGTTCTACTTTCCTCTCACTTACTTCTTTCGAGAGAAACTCTTTTTCCAGAAAGCATCCGTTCTTGGCAACAAAGATCTTGCCCTCGGATCTTAAGTGGAAGGTATACCCGACAGTTTCCTTAGGGTATCCTATGAAGACGCATTTTTCCGACTTGGGTTCGAGCTTTTCAGGTTGAAGTTTCTTGACATAAGCATCGCATCCCCAAACTTTCAGAAACGACAGCTTAGGTTTCTTCCCAAACCATAATTCATACGGTGTCGTCTCAACGGATATAGACGGTGCCCTATTTAAAGTGAATGTAGCTGTCTCTAGAGCGTATCCCCAAAATGATAGCGGTAAATCGGTAAGAGACATCATAGACCGCACCATATCCAATAGAGTGCGATTACGACGTTCGGACACACCGTTTCGCTGAGGTGTTCCAGGCGGCGTGAGTTGTGAAACGATTCCACATTTCCTTAAGTGTGTGCCAAATTCGTGACTTAAATATTCTCCTCCACGATCTGATCGTAGGAACTTTATCTTTCGGTCACGTTGATTCTCTACCTCATTCTGAAATTCCTTGAACTTTTCAAAGGTCTCAGACTTGTGTTTCATTAAGTAGACATACCCATATCTACTTAAGTCATCAGTGAGAGTGAGAACATAACGATATCCTCCGCGAGCCTCAACGCTCACTGGACCGCACACATCGGTATGTATGATTTCCAACAAGTTGGTTGCTCGCTCCACTGTTCCGGAGAACGGAGTCTTGGTCATCTTGCCCATGAGGCATGGTTCGCATGTGTCAAACGATTCATAATCAAGAGACTCTAAAAGTCCATCAGCATGGAGCTTCTTCATGCGCTTGACACCAATGTGACCAAGGCGGCAGTGCCACAAGTATGTGGGACTATCGTTATCAACTTTACATCTTTTGGCATCTACACTATGAACATGTGTAATATTACGTTCGAGATTCATTAAGAATAAACCATTGACCATCGGAGCATGACCATAAAACATATCTCTCATATAAATCGAACAACCATTATTCTCGGACTTAAATGAGTAGCCATCTCATATTAAACGAGATCCAGATACAATGTTCATGCTCAAACTTGGCACTAAATAACAATTATTAAGGTTCAAAACTAATCCCTTAGGTAAATGTAGAGGCAGCGTGCCGACGGCGATCACATCGACTCTGGAACCATTCCCGACGCGCATCGTCACCTCGTCCTTTGCCAGTCTCCATTTATTCCGCAGCTCCTGCTGTGAGTTACAAATATGAGCAACGGCACCGGTATCAAATACCCAGGAGTTACTACGAGTACTGGTAAGGTACACATCAATTACATGTATATCAAATATACCTTTGGTGTTGCCGGCCTTCTTATCCGCTAAGTATATGGGGCAGTTCCGCTTCCAGTGACCCTTCCCCTTGCAATAAAAGCACTCAGTCTCAGGCTTGGGTCCATTCTTTGACTTCTTCCCGGCAACTGGCTTACCGGGTGCGGCAACCTCTTTGCCGTCCTTCTTGAAGTTTTTCTTACCCTTGCCCTTCTTGAACTTAGTGGTCTTATTGACCATCAACACTTGATGTTCTTTCTTGATTTCAACCTCTGCTGACCTCAGCATAGAAAATACTTCAGGAATGGTCTTTACCATCCCCTGCATATTGTAGTTCATCACAAAGCTCTTGTAGCTTGGTGGGAGCGACTGAAGGATTCTGTCAATGACTACCTCATCAGGGAGGTTAATATTCAGCTGGGTCATACGGTTGTGCAACCCAGACATATTGAGTATGTGCTCACTGACAGAACTATTTTCCTCCATCTTACAACTATAGAACTTGTCAGAGATGTCATATCTCTCAACCCAGGCGTGAGCTTGGAAAACTAGTTTCAGCTCTTCGAACATCTCATATGCTCCGTGATGCTCAAAACGCTTTTGGAGCCCCGGTTCTAAGCTCTAAAGCATGCAGCACTGAACGAGGGAGTAATCATCAGCACGAGACTGCCAAGCATTCATAATGTCTTGGTTCTCTGGGACGGGAGCATCACCTAGCGGTCCTTCTAGGACATATTGTTTCCTGGCAGCTATGAGGATGATCCTCAGGTTCCGGACCCAGTCCGTATAGTTGCTGCCATCATCTTTCAGCTTGGTTTTCTCTAGGAACGCGTTGAAGTTCATGTTGACATGAGCGTTGGCCATTTCATCTACAAGACATATTTGCAAAGGTTTTAGACTAAGTTCATGATAATTAAGTTCTAATCAAATAATGAACTCCCACTCAGATTAGACATCCCTCTAGTCATCTAAGTGTTACACGATCCGAGTCGACTAGCCCGTGTCCGATCATCACGTGAGACGGACTAGTCATCATCGGTGAACATTCTCATGTTGATCGTATCTTCCATACGACTCGTGTTCGACCTTTCGGTCTCCGTGTTCCGAGGCCATGTCTGCACATGCTAGGCTCATCAAGTTAACCCTAAGTGTTTTCGCTGTGTAAAACTGTCTTACACCCGTTGTATGTGAACGTAAGAATCCATCACACCCGATCATCACGTGGTGCTTAGAAGCGACGAACTGTAGCAACGGTGCACAGTTAGAGGAGAACACTTCTTGAAATTGTTGTAAGGGATCATCTTATTTACTACCGTCGTCCTAAGTAAACAAGATGCATAAAACATAATAAACATCACATGCAATTATATAAAGTAGTGGCATGATATGGCCAATATCATATAGCTCCTTTGATCTTCATCTTCGGGGCTCCATGATCATCTTGTCACCGGCATGACACCATGATCTCCATCATCGTGTCTTCATGAAGTTGTCACGCCAACGACTACTTCTACTTCTATGACTAATGCGTTTAGCAATAAAGTAAAGTAAGTTACATGGCGTTCTTCAATGACACGCAGGTCATACAAAAATAAAGACAACTCCTATGGCTCCTGCCGGTTGTCATACTCATCGACATGCAAGTCGTGAATCCTATTACAAAGAACATGATCTCATACATCACAATTCATCATTCATCACAACTTCTGGCCATATCACATCACATGATCAATCGCTGCAAAAACAAGTTAGACGTCCTCTAATTGTTGTTGCATCTTTTACGTGGCTGCAATTGGGTTCTAGCAAGAACGTTTTCTTACCTACGAATAACCACAACGTGATTTTGTCAACTTCTATTTACCCTTCATAAGGGCCCTTTTCATCGAATCCGCTCCAACTAAAGTGGGAGAGACAGACACCCGCCAGCCACCTTATGCAACTAGTGCATGTCAATCGGTGGAACCGGTCTCACGTAAGCGTACGTGTAAGGTTGGTCCGGTCCGCTTCATCCCACAATGCCGTTGAAGCAAGAAAAGACTAGTAGTGGCAAGTAAGTTGACAAGATCCACGCCCACAACAAAATTGTGTTCTACTCGTGCAAAGAGAACTACGCATAGACCTAGCTCATGATGCCACTGTTGGGGAACGTTGCAGAAAATTAAAATTTTTCCTACGGTTTCACCAAGATCCATCTATGAGTTCATCTAAGCAACGAGTCAAGGGGAAGAGTTTGCATCTACATACCACTTGTAGATCGAGTGCGGAAGCGTTCAAGGGGATGGTGATGATGGAGTCGTACTCGTCGTGATTCGGATCACCGATGACCAAGTGCTGAACGGACAGCACCTCCGCATTCAATACACGTACGGGACGGACGACGTCTCCTCCGTCTTGATCCAGCAAGGAGGAAGGAGAGGTTGAGGAAGGCAGCTCCAAGGGCAGCACGACGGCGTGGTGCAGTTGGTGGAGCAGTATTCCGACAGAGCTTCGCCGAGCACGTACGGAGGAGAGGTGTTGGGGAGGGGAGGGGCTGCGCCTTGAGTTGTCATGTACAGCAGCCGTCCCCTCACCCCTCTATTTATAGGAGGAAGGGGCAAGGGGGGCCGGCCCTCTAGGAGAAACCCTAGGGGGGGCGGCGGCCAAAGGGTGGGGGGCTTGCCCCCCAAGCAAGGGGGGTGCGCCCCCTTTAGGGTTTCCCCCCCCCCCCAACCCTAGGCGCATGGGCCCAAGGGGGGGGGCGCCAAGCCCACTAGGGGCTGGCTGCTATCCCTACACAGCCCAAGTGGCCCCCGGGAGGGGTGGTCCCTCCCGGTGGACCCCCGGAACCTTTCCGGTGGTCCCGGTACAATACCGGTATGACCCCGAAACTTTCCGGTGCCCGTTTAACAACTTCCCATATATAAAACTTTACCTCCGGACCATTCCGGAACTCCTCGTGATGTCCGGGATCTCATCCGGGACGCCGAACAACATTCAGTAATCACATACTTGTCTTCCTGATAACCCTAGCGTCACCGAACCTTAAGTGTGTAGACCCTACGGGTTCAGGAGACATGCAGACATGACCGAGACTCTTCGGCCAATAACCAACAGCGGGATCTGGATACCCATGTTGGCTCTCACATGCTCCTCGATGATGTCATCGGATGAACCATGATGTCGAGGATTCGATCAAACCCCGTTTACAATTCCCTTTGTCAATCGGTACGTTACTTGCCCGAGACTCGATCGTTGGTATCCCAATACCTTTTTCAGTCTCGTTACCGGCAAGTCACTTTACTCGTACCGTAATGCATGATCCCGTGGCCAACACCTTGGTCACCTTGAGCTCATTATGATGATGCATTACCGAGTGGGCCCAGAGATACCTCTCCGTCATACGGAGTGACAAATCCCAGTCTCGATCCGTGTCAACCCAATAGACACTTTCGGAGATACCTGTAGTGCACCTTTATAGTCACCCAGTTACGTTGTGACGTTTGATACACCCAAAGCATTCCTACGGTATCCAGGAGTTACACGATCTCATGGTCGAAGGAAGAGATACTTGACATTGGCAAAGCTCTAGCAAACGAACTACACGATCTTTGTGCTATGCTTAGGATTGGGTCTTGTCCATCACATCATTCTCCTAATGATGCGATCCCGTTATCAACGACATCCAATGTCCATAGCCAGGAAACCATGACTATCTGTTGATCACAACGAGCTAGTCAACTAGAGGCTCACTAGGGACATATTGTGGTCTATGTATTCACACGTGTATTATGATTTCCGGATAATACAGTTATAGCATGAATAAAAGACAATTATCATGAACAATGAAATATAATAATACTTTTATTATTGCCTCTAGGGCATATTTCCAACACTCAGGAGCTGCAAGAATGCAAGGCCCAGCTTGAGGCCGCACTTGCTGCCGCAGGAGGAAGCGCAGAGACCCCTCCTGGTAACACATTTTTATTAATAAATATAAGCACTGTGCGGCGTGCGCGCAAGTCTAATAGTTACGTTGCAGGTGCCGCCGGACAAGATCCGGACTGGCAAGAATTACTGCGCCAGCTAAAGGCCGGCGAGAGGGTGTTGAATAGGGTGCAGCAAGAAAGGAACAAGCTCCAAGATGCCAACGCCAAGCTCGGAGAGGAGCTGAAAGGCGCTCGAGCCGAGCTATCCGGCTCTGTTAAGGAGAATCAGCGGCTTCGTCGCGGCATTTATAGGAAGTGCTTGAGCGGACTCCTTTAAAAAGAAGAGTTCGGCGAAGAAGTAAATTGACATAATATGTCTTGTAGGTATACTCACAGGTCGCCCTGCGGAGGAGATGCCCATATCAGCGGGTGATCAACTTCCCGAGCTGTTGCAACTTCTCGAACAAGTTTGGCAGGCAATGAGCGGCGTCGTCCAGGATTTATGGCCAGCCCTCTCCCTACCCGAGGGCCTTGGGGAGCTTGCGGAGAAGCTTCAGGGAGTGCGGCAGCGCTTCCGTTTGTGGAAGATTTTGGCTTGCCGTCAAGGTGCCAGGGAGGCTTGGGCCATGGTGAAGACGCGTTACAAGAAGGCGGATCCCAACCACATGGCCGAAGTTGGACCGGTGGGGCCCGATGGGAAGGAGATCCCTGTGAGTTTAGTATACAGATAGGTAGAGTTAGCTGCTAAATTTTCCCAAGAGGACTGTAAGTTAGACAGCCTGTTAGACGGGATTGAGGAGGAATACAATCAGTAAATTTGACAATGTATTTTTGTAAAATGACATGTGAAATGCCTTCTAGCCGGATTGTAGATCGTTTGTCTTTGCCGACCTTTTCGCTTCAACCTCGGGACCCTAGAGTCCGGAGTGTGTCCGAATACCTTTTTGGTTAAGAAACAACCGGGGTATGCATGGAGACCAGGCGTAGGGGTCATTAGTGCTTTATTAGACAAGTGCCCAACTAGTTATGTTATATTACATGGTTAGTAAGAAACATCTTCCAGGGAGAATAGTTCCGTTAAGGGTTCCTTTCCCTGGGAGGCATGCCCTAAAGTGCATGTCCGGACTGCGAAAAAAGCAGAAAACATCTGGCGGCAGATAAATAAGTAGGTAAAAAATCATCTTTCAAGTCACCGACCGAATATTCCCTTAAGAATGCTAGCTTTCGGCTTCACCCAGTCTGAGGTACACATCTGGCTAACCCGGCAGTAACAATCGCAGAGGTGCTCCCTTTACATCCTAGCCGAACAATCGGGAACGTAGGGGTAAGCACAAGAGCCAGGCAACCCAGCTTGGCCAAAACTTAAGTCATATCGATGCATATAATGGTGAGTAAAAGGTACATGTGGAAGCTTGACACATGTGTTGGGCATGAAGCCCTTATAATTGAGCTTCTGGAAAAGAAGCCCCCAGGTATAATGAGTGCGGATGGCACATCAAGTGTACGCGAACAATGCGGAAGTAGGCCCGTAAGGGCTTTTTAGTGAAAAGGTTAGGGGAAGAAAGAGAAACAAAAGACAGCTGGAGTGTAAAAATTTGAACGGAGGAAGGGGACGAACTCTTAGTCCGGCGCTAGGCATAGAATCTTCGGAGGCGGGCTGCGTTCCATGGGTTCGGCTCGAGTCGGTTATCCGACGCATTTGGTAGACGGTACGCTCCGCCGTTCAGGACTTGATCGATAGTGAAGGGGCCCTACCATTTGGGCTTGAGCTTGTCCTTTTTCTTGTCTGGCAGGCGTAGAACTAGTTCGCCAGCGTTGTAAGTCTTGGCCCGTACTTCTCTGCTTTGATTTCTTCGGGCCTGCTGCTGATAGAATGCGGAACGAGCCTTGGCGACGTCGCGTTCTTCCTCCAATGTATCCAAGCTGTCCTGCCGATCCAGCTCGGCCTCTCTTTCTTCGTACATGTGCACTCGAGGTGAGTCATGAATAATGTCGCAGGGCAAGACTGCCTCTGCGCCGTATACCATAAAAAATGGTGTGAATCCGGTAGTACGGTTAGGCATTGTCCGCAGCCCCCAGAGTACGGAGTCGAGCTCCTCAACCCAGTGCGTGTCAGATTTAGTAAGTGACCGCACTAGTCTGGGTTTAGTGCCGCTCATTATTAGACCATTTGCTCGTTCCACTTGACCGTTGGTTTGAGGGTGATAGACTGAAGCGTAGTCGAGCTTGATGCCCATATTTTTGCACCATGACTTGACCTCGTCGGCCGTGAAGTTCGTGCCGTTGTCGGTGATGATGCTGTGGGGGACTCCGTAACGGTGTACCACCCCAGATATAAAGTCTATCACTGGTCCGGACTCTGCCGTTTTGACCGGTTTGGCCTCTATCCATTTGGTGAATTTATCCACCATGACCAATAGGTACCTTTGCTTGTGGGTTCCCCCTTTAAGGGGTCCAACCATATCAAGCCCCCAGACCGCGAACGGCCAGGTAATGGGTATAGTTTTGAGGGCGGTGGGTGGCATATGGCTCTGATTAGCAAAGAGCTGACAACCGACGCATCTCTGGACTAAGTCCTGGGCATCTGCCCGGGCCGTCGGCCAATAAAATCCTGTACGGAATGCCTTTCCTACAAGGGCCCGGGCTGCTGCGTGGTGTCCGCCTAGTCCGGCATGAATTTCAGCCAGGAGGCGCCCTTCCTCTTCGGAGATATACCTTTGAAGGACTCCGGTTGTACTTTTCTTATAAAGTTCTCCCTCATGGACCTTGTAGGCTTTCGATCGCCGGACTATGCAGCGGGCCTCATTTTGGTCTTCGGGAAGTTCCTGTCTAAGCAGATAGGCTAAAGATGGTTCCGTCCATGGGGCAATTACTGCCATTATGTCGTGGGCTGAAGGTGTTATGTCATCGGCTGAATGGTCGGTTGGCGCGGTTGTTTCCGGTTTGTCATTTCCAGATTCCCCTTCCCATAGTACGGATGGCTTGAAGAGCCGTTCCAGGAAGATATTTGGAGGGACAGCATCACGTTTTGCGCTGATGCGTGCCAGTACGTCGGCTGCTTGGTTATTTTCTCGGGCTACGTGATGGAATTCAAGTCCTTCAAACCGAGTCGACATTTTTAGGACAGCGTTGCGATATGCTGCCATTTTCGGATCCTTGGCATCAAAGTCTCCGTTTATTTGGGATATTGCAAGGTTTGAATCCCCGCGCACCTCTAGGCGTTGAATGCCCATGGAGATTGCCATCCAGAGACCATGTAAGAGGGCCTCGTATTCGGCTGCATTGTTGGAGTCCGTGTACATTATTTGAAGTACGTATTGTACTGTGTCCCCGGTTGGGGACGTCAAGACGATGCCAGCCCCCAGTCCGGCCAACATTTTGGAGCAGTCGAAGTGCATAGTCCAATTGGAGTATGCGCCGTACTCTTTAGGGAGTTCGGCTTCTGTCCATTCGGCGACGAAGTCAGCCAAAACTTGTGACTTTATCGCTCGCCGAGGTTTGTAAGTTATATCGAATGGTAGGAGCTCAATGGCCCATTTTGCAATCCTGCCCGTTGCGTCGCGGTTATTTATGATGTCATTGAGTGGTACTTCGGAGGCCACTGTTATCGAACACTCTTGAAAGTAGTGTCGGAGCTTCCGGGATGCCATGAACACCGCATACGCTATCTTCTGATAGTGTGGGTAACGGGACTTGCAGGGAGTTAACACAGTGGATACATAATACACTGGTTTTTGAAGAGGGAATTTATGCCCTTCTGTCTCTCGTTCGACGACGAGTACCGCGCTTACAACTTGATGCGTTGCTGCGATGTATAACAACATTGGTTCGCCCAGATTGGGCGCAGCCAGGACCGGATTTGTTGCCAATATGGCCTTTATTTCTTCGAGTCCGGCAGTGGCAGCATCCGTCCACTCGAAGTGTTTGGTGCGCCTGAGGAGGCGATAGAGGGGCAGTGCCTTTTCTCCTAGACGGGAGATAAAGTGGCTTAAAGCTGCCACGCATCCTGTTAATTTTTGTATTTGTTTGAGGTCTTTTGGAATATCCAACTGTGACAGAGCTCGGATTTTAGCCGGGTTTGCATCAATTCCTCTACCAGATACAATGAAGCCCAGCAGCTTTCCGGCTGGTACGCCGAAAACGCATTTTTCCGGATTCAGCTTGATGTCATATGCTCTGAGGTTGTCGAATGTGAGCCTCAAATCGTCTACTAGAGTTTCGACGTGTTTTGTTTTGACGACTACGTCGTCTACGTATGCCTCTACTGTTTTGCCAATCTGGGTAGCCAGACATGTTTGAATCATGCACTGATATGTTGCGCCGGCATTTTTAAGTCCGAAGGGCATCGTGTTGAAGCAGAATGGTCCGTATGGAGTAATGAATGCCGTTGCGGCTTGGTCTGCTTCCGCCATCTTGATTTGATGGTAGCCAGAGTATGCATCGAGGAAGCACAATGAATCGTGCCCTGCGGTAGCATTGATAATTTGGTCAATGCGGGGGAGGGGGAAGGGATCCTTTGGGCAAGCCTTATTGAGGTCTTTAAAATCGACGCATAGGCGCCAGGGTTTGTCCTTCTTTGGTACCATTACCAGATTTGCTAGCCAATCCGGTTTGATATCTCTAATGAATCCGGCTTCCAATAGTTTGGCTAGCTCTTCTCCCATTGCCTGTCTTTTGGGTTCGGAAAATCGTCGATGAGCCTGTTTGACCGGCTTGAATCCTTTTAGGATGTTTAGGCTGTGTTCTGCCAATCTGCGTGGGATTCTGGGCATGTCCGAAGGATGCCAGGCGAAAATGTCCCAATTTTCCCGAAGGAATTCGTGCAGTGCGGCGTCTACCTCGGGGTTTAATTGTGCACCAATGGAGGCCGTCTTTGTTGGGTCCATTGGATGGAACTGGAATTTCACTATTTCATCTACTGGTTTGAAGGAGCTGGACTTGGATCTTTTATCAAGTATCACATCGTCCCTGTTTACCGTAGAGTGCAGCGCGGTGAGTTCTTCTGCCGCTAGGGCCTCGGATAGTGCCTCCAGGGCTAGTGCGGCTGTCTTGTTTTCGGAGCGGAGTGCTATGTCCGGATCACTAGCGAGAGTGATTATTCCGCCGGGCCCAGGCATTTTGAGCTTCATATACCCGTAATGGGGTACGGCTTGAAAAATTGTGAATGCCTCTCGTCCTAATATAGCGTGATATCCGCTGTTGAACGGGGCCACTTGGAACGTGACTTCTTCGGATCTGTAATTGTCCCGCGAGCCGAACACCACATCGAGTGTGATTTTTCCGGTGCAGCGCGCTTCCCAGCTAGGGATTATTCCTCTGAAGGTTGTGCTGCTTCGCTCAATACGGCTCCAATCGATTTCCATTTTTTGAAGAGTTTCCTCGTAGATGAGGTTTAGTCTGCTGCCGCCATCCATGAGGACCTTTGTAAGTCGAAAGCCATCCACTATGGGACTAAGCACCAGTGCGGCTGGTGCTTGGGCTGTTCGGAATTTAGGTTCGTCGCTGGCGTTGAAGGTGATAGTTGTGTCGCTCTATGGATTTGCTGTTGCTACTTGGTAGACTTCGGCGAGGCCGCGGATTGTTCGTTTTCGCATATTGTTTGATGCGAAGGTCTCGAAGACTGTTGATACCGTACCGGTATTGTTGGAGTGGTTTTCGGGGGCTAGAAGCTCCTCGCCACTTTTGGCCACCTGCCGTAATATCCAACATGCTCGAAGGCTATGTGTTGGGACGGCTCCCTCTGCACTATGAAGCTTACAGGGTCCATTGAGCCATCCCTCCAGTACGGTTTCGTGCCCTTTATGGGGTTTTTGCTTTTTGGTTTTTGCATCTGGGGCCTGAGTGTGATGCACCCTTTTGTTGCGGACTGGGGTTGTATTCAGGGCCGGATTATCCCAAAATTGGTTTTTGGTTTCCCAGAAACTCTCCATCGCACGGTACTTTCCTACTATGGACGCCAGATCGGTGAAGCGTATAATTTTACGACGGCCGATGGCGTTCAATATTCCCTTGTCCGTGCAATTATTTCAAAAGATTGAGATTGCGTTTTCCTCTCGGCAGTCCTTTATCCTGTCCATAACCAGGAGGAATCTGGCCCAGTAGTGATGTACTGTTTCAGCGGGCTCTTGCCATATTAGAGATAGATCGCATATGTTTGGGCGGGTGGGTGGACTAAAATCCAGACCCCTGCCCATCTTGGGGCTTAAAGGCGAGGGGTTTCCGAATTCGGAAGCCTGGATTGCTGGACATGATCCAGCGAGTCCGGAACGATGCATGATTTTAAGTTCAATGCTCGATCGAAGTCCGTCCCTCCGCGGAAATCCGGCATGGAGGGTTCGGGAATCCGGACGTGACTAGTTTTCAACATAGGCGAAGAGTCGCCGCATTGCTCCTCTACCACTGCGACGTGGTGGGTGGCCTGGGGAGAGTTAATCTCTCTCAGATCGGTTTTAAGCCCAATCTGATTGTAGTCTGTAGCGACTCCCAGGGCGGCGATGCGATCCAAGAGCTCGTTGACAGACGAGAGCTCTATTGGATCCAGCCGCTCGGCTAATTCCGAGCTGACGCGGAGATTGCTTTTGACAACTTGGGAAGTCATTGTCGAAGCAGTGTTCAGACAGGCGGTCATAAGAAAACCGCCTAGCCGGATAGTTTGGCCGGCGGCCAAGGCCCCTTTGGCGAAAATACCGTCTTTGAATACGGGTGCAGGCATCCTTCCTATCGGCGACGACACAGAGGAACTCTCAATGAAAGCACCAATGTCGGTGTCAAAACCGGCGGATCTCGGGTAGGGGGTCCCGAACTGTGCGTCTAGGCGGCTGGTAACAGGAGACAAGGGACACGATGTTTTACCCAGGTTCGGGCCCTCTTGATGGAGGTAAAACCCTACGTCCTGCTTGATTAATATTGATGATATGGGTAGTACAAGAGTGGATCTACCACGAGATCAAGGAGGCTAAACCCTAAAGCTAGCCTATGGTATGATTGTTGATGTATGTTGTGTCCTACGGACTAAAGCCCTCCGGTTTATATAGACACCAGAGAAGGCTAGGGTTACAAAGAGTCGGTTACAATGGTAGGAGATCTACATATCCATATCGCCAAGCTTGCCTTCCACGCCAAGGAAAGTCCCATCCGGACACGGGACGGAGTCTTCAATCTTGTATCTTCATAGTCTTGGAGTCCGGCGGACGATGATAGTCCGGCTGTCCGGACACCCCCTAGTCCAGGACTCGCTCACCAGCAAAGGTGAGTATTTCAACATGAGAGCCGCGCTGATCACGACAGTGCAGGACTATCTCGGTTACGGATATGTGGCAGGCCAGGTGTGCCATGGATATTGCGGATGCATGCGGTGCATGGATGATACAACGTCTCAGCAGCTAACGTCAAGGAATGATGGCGGGTCTGGGAAAATCGTGTACATGGGGCATCGAAGATGGCTTGAACAGGACGACCCATGGAGAAACCATGGAGATCTATTCAATGGTCACGCTGAGCATCGAGGACCTCCACGTAAGCGGAGCGGTGCCAAAATCCATGAGCTGTTGAAAAACTGGGAGGAGTGCCCCGCGCCGGGAAAGACGATGAGAAAGGCGCTGGAGCCGCTGCTGAAGGTATGGAAGACGAGGTCTGTGTTTTGTGACTTGGAGTACTGGCACAAACTCGATACACCTCATTGCCTTGATCAAATGCATATCTGTAAGAATGTCCTTGAGAGCTTGCTCGCAACACTAATGAACATGCCGGATAAGACCAAGGATGGGCCAAAGGCAAGAAAAGACTTGCAAGATTTGAAAATCAGGGAAGATCTGCACATGCCGCCCCGTAAAATGTCGGACGAGACAGAGACGGAGACAGAGGCACGGGAGAAGAAGGGCAAGAAAATAAAGAAAGAGGATTATTGCCCCCCTTCTTGCTTCACCCTAAGTCAGGCTGAGATCAATCAATTCTTTAAGTGCCTTACCGGAGTCAAAGTTAGTTCCAGTTACTGTGGCAAGATAAGCAGATATCTAGACACGGACAAGAAAAGGTTCAGCGGGATGAAGTCTCATGACTGAAGGCATATCGAGTGCTGGCACATAGATTTCTTTTTATGTCATTTCTCATTTATTCATACTTTTAGAAATAAATGAGGACACTTAATCATAGGAAACATGTCGAACAACGAAGAAACTGGGCCTTCTGACCAAGATGCAGACGAGATGGATTATGATGGTGAACAAGAGTACCTCGACTATTTGACTGCTAAGCAAGGTTTGCAGGTCGGCCTCGATGATGGTACTGACGCCGACATCGACACCGACGGCGCCGGCACCGATGGCGGCACCGAGACCGGTGGGGAAGGTACTGGCGGGGAAGGTACCGTCCCCGATGTCGCTACTGAAAAGAGGAAGCATAAGAAGCAGAGGATACGAAAACCTAACAAACTAGGGATTGGACGACTTGTGATCACAAAGATGGCACCTGGCAAGTTTGAGCCGTTAGAGCTGGAAGAACCTCGCAAGTGCTATGGGAACCAAGTAGGATGCATCCTACGGGAATGTGCGAGCATCAGCGATGATGACTTAAGGAGTAAAGAACATTTGACGTAGTTGCTCCTAACGAAGTTGCACAAGAGATTCAAGTTCCCCGACCGGGATGATAACATAGAACAACCGTGGGATGATCCGAAGATGAAAAAGATTAACAATCACGCCATGGGCATGTTCAGCAATGATTTGGCCTCCTGGAAAGGGAGGGTGAAACAAGCTATTGAGCCTGATGAACCCCTGTCCAAGATTCTGGAGGAAAATCCGACACTTACGGAAAAGGAGTTCGAAAAGTTCAACGACACTTGCGCTACTGAGGTAGCCAAGGCTAAGGCTACGAAATTCAAGAGCCTTCAGCAAAGGAACACGGGGAAGCATCGCCTCGGAAGCCGTGGCTACCTCGGTAAAAGGCCCATATGGGATAAGGAGGATGCGGAACGTGAAGCCGCGGGTCTCCCAGCCCCTTCGCGAAGTTCACCAACCCCTTGGAGCATGACTTCATCAGGGCCTGCTACAAGTGGGACAAGGAGAAAAAGGTTTTTTACACGGACAAGATCACGAGGAAATTGATTAGACTACTGGAGAAGCAACACTAGCTTGCAGCCGAAAGCCCTACTTCTCTGATGAGGCCCAAGTGGGACACCCCTCTCAACCGGGCCTTGAACAAACTTAAGGGACTCCCTTTGGATCAGCGGCCGCAATATGGTCATGTGCACGGCGCTGGAGACGGCGCCACGTGGAAGGTGTTTTACAACGAGGGCCCGGAGGCCAAGAAGCAGAAAAAGAAGTTTAGTCAGGCGGAGATCGACGCGAAGGTGAAGCTTGCGGTCGAGAAAAAAGCAGCTGAGGACGCGAAAAAAGCAGCCGAGGACAAATATGAGTTGCTACAGCAGGTAGTCAATGCAGCTGTAACTGCCTGCAGAAATGATTTCGCTACTAACTTGGTTCCAGTTATCATCAACTGGGCGAAGGAAAATCCAGACAAGACGGTACATGATTTCTCGTTGCCCAGTTTCGTCGGGAGCAACTCCATGAACAACAACACCATCGCACCATCACTTGCTCACGCAACAGGGCCTCCTCTCACAGCCGCTCCCGCTCATAGCAGCCCGTCCTCAGTCTCAGGCGCACTAGGTGGGCCATCGTCCTTGGCTGAGCCCGACGCCGTCACGATAATTACATGTCGCACCAACCTATATATATATATATAATATTCCGTTTTTGTTGCCTTTTGGTTGTTTTACGCCACAGACATATGTGTTTGCAGGCGAAAGAAACCCAGTGCACCATACTCTACTTGATCAAAGGCCAGAAGGTGGACGTGGGAGAGGGGATGATAATGGACCCCTCTCAACGCACGTTCCACAACCAGCCGATCCCCGCTGGGCACTTCGGGGTTAGCTTGACCAGTGTGAAATCGAGGCACGAGGATTTGCCTCCTCTAGTACAGCATGTGGAAGTGGACGATGAGACCCCGCCGCGGATTGGAAGCTGCAAGAATTGGGTGCTGCTATGGCCGAAGAATCTTATTCGTCTGGAGCCGGCCGAGAGCACACCAATAACTACCACACATAAACAAGCATGTGCGGAGACCACCACCCCGCCTACGCAATTACCAGCTCCTGTAGTGCCGGGTGAGAGCGGCGGACGACATGATGAAGGGGGTGCAATAGTACTTGCTGATGTAATTTCTCCTGTAGAACAGAGAATGGATGATGAGACGGAGGTCGACCCTATGAATTACCTCAATACAAACACGTATGACTGTGACATAGATATGATGAGTCAACCATATGATGAATTGGGCTATCAGCTTGCTAATGAGGATATGGATGATATGCCCGGGCAGGGTCGTACCATGGATTGCAAAAAGTCTCTCTTCATGAAATCCTCACAGGACACGCCTGAAGATGCCGCCTCAACACAGGCTCAACTAGCCGGGCGCGAGGGTCGTACAGTACTTAGCCCGGGAACACTGGAGCAGGGGTTAAGGAAGGGTCTGGAAGGTGTGCCCAAGAAAAAGGAGAGGAAGAGATCGGGGAAGGTAACTGCCTCCAAACAAGCCAGAGCACATAGCAGCCAGACGATGCATTCTGAAGAGCATGTACCCGTGAAAGGTGCGGTCATGTTCCATCTCACGGGCGAGCCAATGCTACCGCCAAAACCGCTGGAGGCACTATCAGGGGATCTCAGGAGACTGCACAACCATGTGCTGTCGACTGAGAAAAGCCTACTAGCCTCAAAGGATCCAGGATATCTGACATACGCGGCTCGTGCGCCTGAGGGGAAGTGCTACATGGACACATGGCCTGCGGAGGTGTTCTTCCTGTGGTTTGACCATATCTTTGAGATGTTTCTAACAAGGCGGCTTGATTTTACTATCGTCCACCTTTTTGCGCTACATATGAGCTCCGTCATGAAGAGTGAAGAAGTCTCGCAAATCTTTGTGGCGGATCCGTACTACATGCACGAGTCTTTCTTGAGTCTCGGCGACTTTGAGCGTGAAATTGTCCTCGTGCCTTATCATCCAAAGTAAGTCAGTTCCGGACAACCCTTTTGTACATTTCAATCATTCCTTCTGTCTCATATAGGGAATAATTTGAGGTGTCTTTTCCCCGCAGCAACGGGCGTGCCGTCCTTATCGTTCTTTACCCGCAAGTCTCCCACGCCGTGTATTTTGACCATTCTAGAGACTACGAGAAAAAAGACTACACCCACGTAATGAATATTCTAGATGATGCTCTCCAAGGCTTCAGCTTTAGAGGTGGCCACGTGCAGATAGAGAAACAAAGGAACAAGAAGATGGGTTTCGCGCATAAAACTAACTTCTCCTGCATCCATGTCCCAAAACCAAGCAAGAAGGATGGATTCTACATCGTCCATCTCATGATTCAGTTCAACACGGATCACCAAAAGCTTTGCATTAACAGCAGAAATTTTGATCATATCCACAAGTAGCTAGAATCTCATGGAGAAGCGGATTATAAACTTCGAGATGACTTCTTTCGCATCCAAAGCGACATTGCGATGATCATCATGAAAGAAGTCGTCGATGAGAAGGGGATGTTCCACCACGGCCCTATATCGCGAGTTGACGTCCGAACTCGCATAGGCATGCAACGTCTAGACCTCACGCCGTTCAAGAAGCTAGGGTTCGTCCTCGATGATATGGAAGGATGGAACTTCTAGTGATTTATGATGCCGATGATGATGATATGTGTCAGTTGAACTTGTATAGTTTTTGTAGCGATGAAACTTTGTGATGTCCACGGTCCCTGCCAAACTTGTGTAACGCTACCTTGCTAGTTTGCGCACGATGACCTGCATACCTCTAGTTAATTAATTTGCATACTGTATGTTGCATCTAGTAGCTAACCCTTTCTTTTTCGGTGTTGCTCTAGTATAATTTGATGCATATATATGATTGTACATCCTCTTCATGAACATGCATCTCTAATAGGTACCTAGTTTCTTGATGGCGAGATGGAATTGCTATGTCGTGTACAAAGGGAAGGTTCCGGGGGTGTACAACGAGTAGCATGAGTGTCAGGCGCAAGTGAATGGATTCACGGGCGCCAGCCATAAAGGCTTCAAAATCAAACAAGAAGGAGAAGCTAGTTACTTGAGGTTCACGCTAGCGCGAGAGAGGACTCGTAACCACCACCTCATGTACTGCATGGTTCCGCTCTCACTCATAGTGATAGCACTTCTTGCGTATACCTTTGTTTAGATGGATGACGTTGTTGTAGTTGCAAGTATTCGATACTTGCATGTATCACTATTTTCAAGATGATGACAAGATATCACTTTGTGTTAGATGATGATTATGATGAGACTATTTGTATGTACATGCTATGATTACATTTGTGGTCTCGCAGGCATTTGTATGTGTATCATGATGACATTTCTATGTGCTAAAGATTCTTCTATAAAGCCTGTTCAAATACAAAACAAATATGCCAAAAAAAAACAAAAAAACCTACTGAAATTAGCAGTAGCGAGTGTATAAAAGTTAGCAGCAGCGCCGCGATAGCAGTAGCGCGTCTCGGCAAAGCGCGCTAGAGCTACTAGCAGTAGCGAGCTTCCGCTAACAGCGTTGCTGCTACACTTGTGTAGCAGTAGCGCCGGTGAGCACGCGCTACTGCTATCTGTTAGCTGTAGCGCCTTATTAGTAGCGCCTATCCCCACGCTACTGATACATCTAAAACCCGCGCTGTTGCTAGCCTTTTCCCTAGTAGTGTTCTTGAGTAACTGTGTCATTGGTTTTGCTATGGTGGAGAACACTTCAATAAACCTTCGGTAATATCCTGCCATTCCCAAGAAACTTCGTACATCCGTTACGCTGGCTGGTGGTTTCCAGCCAAGTACGGACTTGACCTTTTCCGGGTCTACGGCAAGACCTTCTTGGGTTAGTACATGGCCTAGAAAACCAACCTGTCTTAACCAAAATTCACATTTGCTGAACTTGGCGTATAATTGATGTTTCCTTAATTCTCCTAGTACAATCCTGAGATGTTCAGCGTGCTCTTCTGGTGTCTTGGAGTATACCAGAATATCGTCAATGAACACCACAACAAATTTGTCCATAAATTTCATAAATACTTTGTTCATGAGGTGGACAAAATATGCGGGGGCGTTTGTCTATCCAAACGGCATTAATGTAAACTCATATAGTCCGTATCTGGAGGTGAATGCTGTCTTGGGAATATCTTCTATCTGTACTTTTAATTGATGATACCCCGACATTAAACCAATTTTTTAGAAAACCTTGGCTTGTGCGAGCTGGTCAAATAAGTCATTTATCTGTGGCATTGGATATTTGTTTTTGATGGTGACCATGTTGAGTGCTCGATAGTCTATACATAATCTTAGTGTCCCATCCTTTTTCTTGGCAAATAATACTAGTGAACCCCAAGGTGAGGAGCTGGCTCGTATAAATCCTTTGTCCAGTAATTCTTTTATTTGCTTCTTTAATTCTACCAACTCGGAGGGTGCCATTCTATAGGGCTTCTTGTAAATGGGGGTGGTTCCAGGTGCTAGCTCAATGATGAACTCTATTTCCCGGTCTGGCGGCATGCCTGGTAGCTCTTCGGGAAATACGTCGGGGAACTCACACACCACTGGGACTTTGCTTAACTCTGAAATGTCCACCTTGTTCAACCTTGGTTGCCGTGATATTTTTCTTTCTTGAGCTGCAATTTTTACTGTCTTCCCATGATGATGGGTAAGAATTACAGTCCGATTGAAGCAGTCAATAAATCCTTTGTTGGTGGTTAACCAGTCCATTCCTAGGATAACATCCAGTCCCTTATTTTCCAATACAATGAGGTTTGCATGAAACTTTAGTCCTTCAAACTCAATAACCACACCTTGGCAGTAACTCTGAGTAACTTGCTTAATCCCAGGGGACTTGATGGTCATGGATTTTTCCAAGGGATGAATCGAAAAATCATTTTGCAAAGCAAATTTCTTTAAATGAACGAGTGAGAAGCTCTAGAATCAAACAAAACCGTGGCAGGTATTGTGTTGACAGGAAACGTACCGAGGACGATATCCGGGGCATTCTGTGCTTACTTATTGGTCACATGGTTCAAGTGACCCTTCTTGTGATTGTTATTAGGGTTGAAGTTGTTTCGCTTGAGCGTTGAATTATTGCCACCGTTGTTCGGCTTGGGGGCCAAGTTTCTTGGCTTTGGACACTGCTTGGCATAGTGTCCTTCTTCTCCACAAGCATAGCAAGTAACACCTGGGCGATATGTAAAATCCTTGTACCTCGCATGGAAATTTTTGTTTGGGCGTGAAACATTGGTCGTGGGTTTGTGTGCCCCACCTTTCTAAAAATCAGTCTTGCTCCGGTGGTTGCGAGCAAGATTAGTCTGGTCCCTTTTGCGCTTGTGAAAATCCTCCAAGTTGCGGCGCTCATTTTCCAATGTAATAGCTTTGTCCACAAGTGTTTTGAAATCTGGGAAGGTGTGTACGACCAGCTGGCATTTAAGTGCTGGTGCCAGACGGTCCAGGAATTTTTCCATCTTTTTGTTTTCAGTCATATGCTCTTCGTTGGCATAACGAGATAATTGAGTAAACTGACTGTTGTACTCAGTCACTGTCATGGTTCTCTGCTTGAGGTCATCAAATCCCTCTTCTTGATCTTCATAATACTTCTGGGAATGTGCGCCCCATGAAAACCTTCTTTAAATTCTTCCCAGGTGATGTCATTTTCATTGGGGTGCATGTGTAGGAAATTCTCCCACCATGATGCAGCTGCTCCAGTGAGATAGTGAGGTGCATATAGTACCTTCTCACGGTCTAAACATTGTGCAATAAATAATTTCCTTTCAATGTCTCGAAGCCAATCATCGGCCTCAAGAGGTTTGTCAGTATGAGAGAATGTTGGGGGACGCGTCTTTTGTAGTTCAGACAATTTGGATTGCTGCTGATACGGTCCATGGTGATTTCCCATATTGATGACATGGTTCATCATTTCTTGATGTTGTTGCTGGCTTTGTTCATAAAGGCGGCATACTTGAGAAAATGCTGCTTCACTGCCTTGCTGACTTGACTGCCCCTGTGTGAAATTGTTACTTGTCTGCGTACCATAATTTTCTTCCGGCGGACTTGGCATGGAATGAGTCCAAGGACGAGGCATTTTCCTCTCAGGTATTTTTTTGTAAATCTTATGAGAAGAGTTGAGTGGTAGAATAAATAATTTTGCAAGGCGAAAAATTAAGAACTCCAACATTTTTCAAGAAAATACTTGATTGCGCATGGAGAAGGACCGCTCAGTACATATCTTACATGCAAGCCGTAATTATACAATACATCACTCAGGATGTGCGTACACATTCCTAACATGTTATTTCGGCTAGTGCACTTCTCCCAGTTCCTACATGATGCACACACAAACTACTTCTCACAACCTATATACATATAAACATATCATACAAGCTGACACATTGCACGGCTGCTAGGCGCACTCAGTCGGAGATGGTAAGGACTTCCCTCGGCCTGCCAAGGGTAAGACCCAGTGATGCTGGAGACTCAACCTCCTCCTCACTAATAGGCTCCAGACGTGAAGCACTGAGTTGTGGAGCTGGTGCGGGTGTGGTAGGTGGTGCAGCTCTAACTGGAGTAGGAGCGATGACTTGGTCAAATTCTTCAGGAGTAGGCAGGCGGCGAGCAGTGGCAAAGGTGGCAGGTGTATAGGATGCTGAGGACGAGACGTAAGTCAGTGGTGGTGCTGTATGGAGGAGCTCCATCCTGTTGGTGGAACAGCTCTACACAGAGTCCATACGAACAACCACAAGGTCGTCCACGAGGTTATCAAAAGCTGCCTCGAGGGCCTTGAGATACTCAACTAACATCTCAATAGCCTCATCTCTCTCTCTCTCCCCTAGGTTAAGCGAATGCATAGTGACATGTGTATGGCACGTCGCATGGGAGGTAGCGGTAGCGAGGAGTCTTCATTGAAGGAAGAACATCCCGAAGATGAGCTATCGCCTCACGGGCAACCATCTGCATAGCATGCCTCTCCGTAGGCATGACCCTTCCCACAAACCGGAAGCGGCATGACTCAACATGTCCTCCCCTGAATTGCACCGCGGCCTGGTGCATGGACAGACTGTCGCTGATGTTGTGCTGGTAGAGTGTGAACTCCGGACGAGTCGATGACCCGATCGCGACTTTGACGATGGAGATGAGAAGCTTGACAAACCCCTTAGGTACATTGGCGAACACCTGTGACTCACAGTCGTTGCCAGCCATCTACAAAAGTTGGCAAAAATTCTGAATAGTCAGATCATAAATTTACGCTGACTGTCAAAAAATGACTACATTTGCAAAATATTAAAATAGCACTTATTACGCTAATAACCGATTAGCGATCGCACCTAGTGGCTTCCTACAGTCAGCCTGGCTCTGGTACCAAGTTTTTCACGACCGGTTTTCCAATAAAAAGCTTATTGAGAAACCGACCCTTATATAGACCAGTATAGGAAAAATCTCCTTAGTGGCAGACAAATCCTTGATACAGAAATCCAGAAGTATTAATTATTATACAAGGTTGAGCTGAGGCTGCTCAACAATTTATTACAAGCACGCCAATATTATACATAAGGGCGGATATGACATAAGGGTGTGGTGGCATACTACTGACTTGTAATAAAAGTGGTGGTGGATATGTCACAGTGAAGTGGGTGACACGACTCCTAATCTTACAGCTCATCGAGCGTCGTAGTGAGGCTCGATGACTTTATTCGGGTAGCGGAAGCGTATATGATACAAGTGACCAATTCCAGGATCGCACGGAACTGACTGGGACTCCTCTAGGCGTTGGACTCGCTATCGTACTCTTCATCCATAAGATCGCCTTCGTCAACATGTGGCCAAATCAACAAGCCAGGTGAGTAATTTGAATGTACTTGCAAGACAGTTTAGACATAAGATATAACAAATGCAAACATGATGCACATGAGCAGTTAGCAATGCACACTCAAATAATAATTTTGCATGGCATGTTAAATAAAAAGGAAGTCAGGCGGTAGTCCTCCCGAAATCCCAATAAAATGACTGGAAACTGATCGGGTGTCTGAAGCGACGCCTCGAAAAATAAATTAACATGCCACAGTCGGGCGTCTGAGCAACACCACATAAAGGGCTTATATTGAAATGTAAATGATAGTGCGTGCCACAGTCGGACGTCTACGCGACATCTTGGAAAGGGCTTATAATGAAAGTAAATAACATGGATGCCACAGTCGGATGTCTGAGCGACATCACATAAAGGGCTTATAACAAAAAATAAACAACCAAAATGCCAATGTCGGACGTCTGCGCGACATCACATAAAGGGCTTATAACAAAAATAAATAACATGAATGCCACAGTCAGACGTCTACGCGACATCACATAAAGGGCTTATAACAAAGAAAATAAACCACAAGAATGCCACAGTCGGATGTCTACGCGACGTCACATAAAGGGCTTATAACAAAGAAAATAAACCACAAGAATGCCACAGTCAGACGTCTACGTGACGTCACATAAAGGGCTTATAACAAAGAAAATAAACCACAAGAATGCCACAGTCGGACGTCTACACGACGTCACGTAAAGGGCTTATATTTCATCATCCAAACTCAAGTTGTTCATGAAATTAAGTCATTCCAAGAAAATACTCAGTAATAATAAGCAGGTTAGTCCATCCACAGGAATAACATCCCGCCGGGTTTACCACTCAAGTTTGTTCATCGGGGATTGTCACTGAAGCTGACACTGAGACTGACATAGATAAGTTGATCACAGTCCTTGACCATAGATACGGTTACTCGAATGATTTTGACTCTGCAGAGTTTGTACTATTTAACCACAGCCAACGGATTTCAGTAGTCACGAAGGAATAGTTCCGTTTACGGTATTTCATAAGAAACACATCAAACCAATACACACCCATTCCACATCCCGATGCCAGGAATCACCCTAGGCAACGTTCAAGAATAACTTTGAGACGGGGAGGCCACAACCTCGAGTAGCATGGGATCAATTTATATCGCGCGCTCTAAGGGGTGCCCCCCTCTCGGTCCCAACCGGAAACACCCATGCCCCCTGACCGGATGACTGGCTTTAATCCAGGGCCATGGAACCCTCATCACGGCCCCTCTATTTTGTGTGTACGAGGAAAGAGGTTTGCAACTTAGTAAACCATATTCTTTGGAGAAAACATGTGGTAGCACAAAAAGGGAACGGATGGTAACGTGACTTGATCCACATTATCACTAGAGTTAAATGGTTTGGCATAAGACTGGCATGCTTCAACCATACCATCTTACCACCTTTCATGTCACCACATGATCATGTAAACTCACATCAAATAACACATCGAGTTTCAAAGCTCACTTGTATTAGCTTTGCATGCAATATAACACTTACTGATATTCATATAAACATGCCATGAAATAACCACTCAAGCAAACATGCAAAACACTCATCATATCAAAGGTTCAAACATGTTTGCCTGGTTCGGAGTAGTCGGAGTCTAGCTCGGTGAAGTTTGTGGTTTCGTCACCTCCTCCGGTATATACGGTATAAAGAAAACACGTACTAACGTAAATACTGTGTGTGCACAAAAAGTGTTCCAAATATTTTTCAAATAAATATGATAAAAAACTACACAGAAAAATAAAGATTATAGAAAAATAATCAATCAAAAATCATTTTCTGTTTAAAAGTTATTAAGGTTTTAGTGCAGGGACTCATCTGTAATGAAACAGAAAGTTTCCAGGGGGTAGATCAGAAAAAGACAGAAACCGCTTCAGTGTAGAAAGCGTATTTTGCCCGAAGGAGTTTTCAGAAAACGGTTCAAAAAGAAGAAAACACTAACAAGGGGGTCCCACGCGTCAGGTTTGAATCTTCAAAACAGAGTCACCGGCGCCCGAAGGCTGCGGTGGTCGCCGGCAGCGGTCGACGGCGAGTTAGGGGAAGTGGATGGTACCTACGGACTCGGGGTGCTCTTCCACATCTATGGGTGGTGGAGTTGGTTGTCGGTGAGCACCACGTCGACGTCGGCCTTTACTCCGGCGGATGGCGGTTCGGGCGGTGGTGGATCTCGCCTAGGAGAGCTGCAAACGCCAAATCGAGGCTAGGGTCAGATGTGTGGGTGCACTAGAGGGTTGCTGACGCGGTTTGGGAGGCGGAGGTGTCCTCACCGGAGTGGATCGTGCCGGAGCCTGAAGCGGATCGGGGCAGCCGGAGTCAGGGAAGGAGACCTCCTTGAGGTCCTCCTAGTGGCTAGGCGGGGCTCTGGTGAGGTGGAGGAGTGGCGCTGGGTCGAGAACGAGCTCGAGGGCTCCTTTTATAGCCGGTCCGAGGCGGTGGCCGAGAACAGGATAACTCCTGCGATGATTACGACGAGGTAGTGGTCGGTCAGGTGATTTAGGGGGCTAGGCATCACCGCGATGGTCTACTAGTTCCGTTCAAGTGCTAAGCTTGGCCTGCCTTGGGTGATACTCCAAGTTTCTGACGGAACGGCTCACGGAGCTCGTCGGCGGTAGAGAGCACGCTCTGCGCTGCTCAGGCCATGGCGACAATGCCGCAGCGTGCATAGGCAAGCGGACAACCACGCGGAGGCTTCGGGTGGCTTGGGCGGTGCTGGACGGCGCCGAATGGTGGTGCTGGTCCCTACTGGCCGCCACGGGTGGCTCTGCCACCGCAGAAGTTACCGGCGTTGGCGAGAAACATTGCCTCCGACGCTTGTTCCCGTCCAAACGACCGTGCGGTGCTCTGGATAAGGAGAAGGAGTAGTGAGCATCGTGCCAACGTGGGCACTGGAAAGATTGACACCGAGGCTCTGAAGAAAACGACGCTGTCGAGTGAACCCAACACTGAATCTCTGAACTTTACTGAATTTGAACAGAAACAGTGCATGCCAGGTGTTTGATGAAATGATTTTGGCACGTGAATTTTTTTTCTAGAGCTGATCTTTGGTGAGGTGGTCTCTTGATGCATCTAGGGGTTACCTGATTTATCCCAGAATTTTTGGAGAAGAAAATTATTGAATTTCACCAAAATGACAATTCTGGTCCAAACTTGTAGTGAGCAAAACTTGAAAAATTTGAACTGTGGACAAGTGGGTCTTGATGGATCTAGGTTGGGGGTGCTAAGGACTAGTGAGAGGAGTTTGTTTGGGATCAAAACTCAAAAGTAATCTGGTACTTCCTTTGTAAATCACCTAGGTCCAAAATAAATGACAGAAATAGTTTGGGGGATAAAATAAATAGAATAAAAAAAAAAATGGGTTGAATTTGCTGGGATTGGATATTTGACTTGACCCAAAGTGGAGGGAGGGGTTTTGGAAGAAAGTTTCAACAAGAAGCATGGCAAAAGAGAATGGTTTGAAATAAAAGAATAAATCCAAAACCCCTAGGATTTCTTTTTAATTGAAAATCTTTCCAAAATTAATTGTGATGAGTCAACACCAATGAAAAGCCTTCAATACCAAACATCAAGGTTGAGAATGACCCAATATAAAATATTTGCCAAAAGAGAAAATTTTGAGAAGGAGAGTCTTTTAGAAAGATTTTAAATAGCCTCCTTCAAATCAATTAAAGAATTTGCTAAAAACCAAATTTAAATTTTTGGAGTGTCATAGCAATCCCTACTCCTCATGTTGACATCAATTGATGGGCATCTCCATGGCCCGTTGATTACCCTCGTCAATGTGTGACTTTCTCCTTTTTTTTGTCTTCTCCACACAATCCCCATCATCATATTCTATTCCACCCATAGTGCTATATCCATGGCTCACGCTCATGTATTGCGGGAAAGTTGAAAAAGTTTGAGATTATTTAAGTACGAAACAATTGCTTGGCTTGTCATCGGGGATGTATAAGATGGGAGCATTTTTGTGTGACGAAAATGATGCGTAGCCTAACTATATGATTTTGTAGGGATGAACTTTCTTTAGCCAATTAGTATGCTTGAAGTATTACTATTTCTTATGTCAATATGAACTTTTATTTTGAATCATTTGGATCAGAACATTCATGCCACAATAAAGAAAATTACATTGAGAATTATGCTAGGTTGCATTCCACATCAAAAATTCTGTTTTTATCATTTACCTACTCGAGGACGAACATGAATTAAGCTTGGGGATGCTTGATACGTCTCCAACGTATCTATATTTTTTGACTGTTCCATGCTAGTATATTACCCGTTTTGGATGTTTATGGGCTTTACTTTAGACTTATATATCATTTTTGGGACTAACCTACTAACCGGAGGCCCAGCCCGTATTGCTGTTTTTTGCCTATTTCGGTGTTTCGAAGAAAAGGAATATCAAACGGAGTCCAAACAGAATGAAACCTTCGGGAGCGTGATTTTTGGAATGAACGTGATCCAGAGGACTTGGAGTGCAAGTCAAGAAGCAATCAAGGAAGCTGTGTGTGTGGGGGGGGGAGGGGGCAGAGACCGATCGACTAGTATATGTGTGGGGAAGGAGAGAGACCTAGCTATGAATTGAGGGAGATCGATCGACATCCATAGATGTGTGTAGCAGAGGAATAAGGTTGGGAAAAAGACAAAGGTAGAGCATTGGAGGGTTGGTGGTGGAGTGGCGTCTCACAAATGGTGGGAGAGACCTGCTAGACAAACGGAGGGTATGAGTGCAATATCAATAAGAGAGGGCGGGGAATGTATGTCTGTCTATGCACGTGCGTGTGAGAGACGGCTCGGGAGGTATTCAAGGATGATGAGGGGAGAAGATATGGTTGTGGTAAGCATATGTAACTACATACGAAGATCAACCGTCGTGTGTCCGAGAAAGGGAGAGACATAACTAGCGAGGTAAGTGTATCGGTGCTTGGTGAAAACGAATTATAGTCGACCTGGCTATATGTAGGGAGATCGGTTCATATACACGCCTGCATGTGTTAGAAGCAAATAAGGTCCGAGAGACAGACAGGGGGGAGGGTGCGGCTAGGAGGTGGTGCGAGAGGCCTACCATGTCGAGGGGGGAGGAGTGTGCAAGTATGTGATCAATGAAAAGAGGGGCGGGAGTGTGCACCTGCGTGGAATCATAATGGACATAGGGGGGCATGGACGGTGAGAAGAGAAGAGGGGAAGTATATATGTGTTTGTTGTAGGCACACTTGGCTAGAGAGGTATATCGACCGGTGTGTGCCGGAAAGAAGGAGCCGAGGGCCTACACACACCGCAGGTGGACGACCTAAAGAGAAATAATGAACGTGTGTGATGGAGGGGACACTAAGGGTGGGTGAGAGGCGGCGGGCATGTGCATGCACGATAGAAAGTTAGCGCTAGCTAGCTACAAATAGAAGAGGATGGTGAAGGTGTAACAGACGAACAAAGATCATAATTCATTATAAAAAAGTGGATACGGATACTTGAGGAAGATATCATAATGTAGAACATTGATTATAATTTGGGCTAACGTGTGGCTTTTGCAACTCAGGTCTAAATACTTGTCATAATGTAGGGGGCGGGGCACTATACTTTGTGTGATAAACACGGTGTATGTATGGAACATGGTTTAGATTATGAATATATAGTCAGTACATCAAATATACTATTATTTGGAATCAACATCAAGTGTATTCAAAAAATAGAACTCGAGTTCATGTAGTACACATAGTTCATATCTATCTCTATAGTAATCATGTGGTGTGTTATTAAGGTAATACACGAATGATGGTTGAAGTTGGCAACAATCATGATTGTAGATTCTTATTGAAATAGAGAAACGAATTCAAATTTGGTTCGAATTGCAGCGGTAGTATAGACATTTGGAATGCACTAAAATGTTGGTATGAGTAGGTCGTTACATGCATGATACAGCAAGCGAAAAAATTTAATTGGACATAACATGGATTCATACTCCCTCCTTCCATCTTTATAGTGCGTAATGAGATTTTTAAGACCGCCTTTGACTATTGACAAGATTAATAGTACATGACATTTCACTGACGAATTTAACGTTGTGCTTTGTGTAAGTTTCATGTCATATATTATTGCTCTAATATTTGGTCAAAGTTAGCATCAAAAAACGCATTAGGCCCTATATAGATGGAAGGAGGGAGTAGCTTTGAATAGCATTTGTATAGTAAAACGAGGCAAGACTCTCTCTTTGTGTGGTGTGAATAGTTTTATTTTTTTGTTTTCTTTTTGGTTGAGGGAAGTGCGAATTGATTTGGTACATACAAGTACAATATTACTACACGTTAGGCTTGTCCCTAAAATTCAACCCGCGGCTTGTTATATCCCGAAAACTCAGATATCGTGCTCCCAAAACTGGCGCCTTCACAACCCGCACCTTGCTATCCTGAAATTACAACGCATGCGAAAACTCCCTCCAGCTGCCAAATCCCGACACGCGAAATCCCCCTTCTAACCCTGAGCGGAAAGGGCCGCAAGTTCAAATTGGTGGGGGGTACTTTTGTAACACACCCTATATTTTGGACAAGCGCGTCCCTAAGTCATGGTTCACCCCCTCCCGTCGCCCCCTTTTCACCATTCGAAATCTCAGGCCACCATAACCTCTCCGCTCCAGCCGTGAAACCGCACCCTCCTTCGTCCGCCACCTCACCGCCGCCCAGTCGGAGCCTCTTCCCCGACGACGTCGTCCACCGCAACAGCTCGACGTCCCTCGTCCACCTCCCTGGACGAGTATCCGTCGTCCATCTCATTGTCCCACCGGTTCAGCCGCACTGTCCTCCACCTCCAAGGAGCTGCTCCAACGATCGCCTCGTCTATCGTGGCTGCTCCACCCCCACAGCGCCGCTTTAACCCACTCCACCGGAACTGCATCATCCTTACCGACTCCTCAGACGAAGCCGAGGCCTACTCGGCGCCACCAAAGAGGTTGTATACTCATCGCATCGCACCTTCTCCTTAACTCGACCTCCCGGCGCCGACGGTGCTCCATCCCGCACCCCTATGGAGCGGCTACCTTGAAGCCAACGCCGTGGGCGACATCTCCATGGCGGCTCTCCCCCAGTGCAAGGCCCCTTCGGCGGTGGCGTCCATACCAGCCAGATCTACTACTGCTGCTCTGGCTCTCGCTCGATCGCTCGCTCGCCCAGCTGCTGCTGCTGCTCTCCCACTCACTCGTGATGCTGCTCTGCTCCGATTTAGCCACACTTCAGTCGACTGAATCGACTTTTGGGTCAGTTGAAATTTAGGGGTTGAGGGGGCTCGCCGGAGTTAAGAAAGAACCACCCACAGCGGGGACGGGGGATCACCGGAGAGGTACCCCACTATCTATCTTAGGGTTCAGGGTGGGGGCGGGGGGCTAGAGGGCTGGCCGGGGCGGCGGTGGGGAGTTGTTTCGGGGAGGCGAGGCGGCGTTGGGGCCGGCGGTTCGGCCAGTGGTGGCTGGCGGCTCAGGGGGGGTGCAGGTTGAAGATGAACTGCAGGCCCTCCCTAATCTACATGTCAAGTGCCTCTCTGCTACCATTGCGTTCAGTTTCGGCAGTAGCATTCAGATTCCACAGTAAATTTCAGTTTCGACAGTTAACTTCAGAGCCAACAGTTTTTACCTCATCTGTTGTAGTTAGGTGGTTTTTGGTGATGTAAATTTTACATCTATTTTACATCACCTATTGGAGATGCTATTAGAATCCCACTTGAGATTGACGATGTCTGTCTTGTGCTGCTTCAGCCTTGACGTCTTACGGCTCACCGGAGCTGCTCCAACGAAAGAACGATCCATCACAATAGAGCAGTGCTCTGAACTATCATCTTTGTCCGGACACCTAGACTATGAAGATAGAAGATTGAAGACTCCGTCCCATGTCCGGATGGGACTTTCCTTGGCATGGAAGGCAAGCTTGGTGATACGGATATGTAGATCTCCTACCATTGTAACCGACTCTATGTAACCCTAGCCCTCTCCGGTGTCTATATAAACTGGAGGGTTTTAGTCCGTAGGACGAACAACAATCATACCATAGGCTAGCTTCTAGGGTTTAGCCTCTTTGATCTCGTGGTAGATCTACTCTTGTACTACCCATATCATCAATATTAATCAAGCAGGAGTAGGGTTTTACCTCCACCGAGAGGGCCCGAACCTGGGTAAAAACATCGTGTCCATTGTCTCCTATTACCATCCGCCTAGACGCACAGTTCGGGACCCACTACCCGAGATCCGCCGGTTTTGACACCGACATTGGTGCTTTCATTGAGAGTTCCTCTGTGTTGTCACCTTTAGGCCCGATGGCTCCTTTGATCATCAAGAACAACGCGGTCCAGGGTGAGACTTTTCTCCCCGGATAGATCTTCGTATTCGGGGGCTTTGCACGGCGGGCCAACTCGCTTGCCCATCTGGAGCAGATTGAAAGCTACGCCCCTGGCCATCAGGTCAGATTTGGAATTTTAAACTATACGGCTGACGTCCGCGGAGACTTGATCTTGGACGGGTTCGAGCCACAGCCAAGCGCGCCGCCCTGTCACGACGGGCATGATCTAGCTCTATTGCCGGACAGTGCCCTAGAGGCCGCACAAGTGTCCGCTCCGGCCCTTAGCTCGGAACCGACTGCGCCGATCGAGGACGAGTGGTTGGACACCGCCTCGGGGGTGCTACCTCTATGGCGATAGAGCCGAATACCATCCCTGTCCTTTGTGAAGCTCGTGACTCCAAGGTGCCGGACTCCTCTCCGGACTCCGAGCCTTCCGCGCCCCTGCCAATCGAATCCGGTTGGGCGCCTGTTATGGAGTTCACTACCGCGGACATCTTTCAGCACTCACCCTTCGGCGACATCCTAACCTCATTAAATCTCTCTCTTTGTCAGGAGAGCCCTGGCCGGACTATGGTCAGGAAGGTTGGGACACGGACGACGAAGAAATTCAACGCCCACCCACCACCCACTTTGTAGCCACTGTCGATGATTTAACCGACATGCTCGACTTTGACTCCGAAGACATCAACGGTATGGACGACGATGCCGGAGATGACCAAGAACCAACGCCTACAGGGCACTGGAAGGCCACCTCAACTCACGATGTATATATGGTGGATACACCTAACGGAAACGATAACGAGGAACAACGGGACGCTGCGAAGGATAATTCCCTCGAAAAGCAGTCAAAACGGCGATGTAAGCGCCGCTCAAAGTCCCGCCTCAATAAAGACAGCACCCATACAGACCCAGCCATAGAGCAGGGCGAACTGGTGGACGACGAACATGCCCTCGAGCAACCATCCGAATAGGATAACTTGGATAAACAATCCATCCTCGGCGAAGATAACAGTCAAGACGATCTCACGCCGGACACATCGTTGGAGCAGAAGAACCTCCACAAAAGGCTCGTCGCCACTGCACGTAGTCTGAAGAAGCAGAAGCGAAAGCTCAAAACAGCGGAAGACGCACTCAGAATGAGATGGAGCAAAGTACTCGACACTGCAGACAAATACGGTGATAGTCGCTAAACAAAGAGCTACCCGAAGCGCAAACTACTGCCCGAATTTGACGAGGAGGCCGTAGAGCCCCCACAACCAAAGATCAAAGAGGCCGCCCGGTCGGATAGACGACCACATGGAAAACATAGAGCGGCAAGCGGCGCCGCACACAAGCTGGCACACGATCCGCATAAGGATCCGCACCAAAAGGATGGCCCAGTCAGGTCTATCTATGGGCCAAGAAAGCAAGCTCTAGAAAGCAATACAACACATCGAGTATTCGAACATCACGGCACACCCAAATACAGGGGCGCCGCACACCCCCTATGTTTCACCGATGAGGTGCTGGATCATGAATTTCCAGCGGGATTCAAGCCCGTAAGCATAGAGGCATACGACGGAACAACAGACCCTAGAGTCTGGATTGAGGATTACATCCTGAACATACATATGGCTAGAGGAGATGACCTCCACGCCATAAAATACTTACCCCTCAAGCTCAAAGGGCCAGCCCGGCATTGGCTCAAAAGCCTCCCAGAAAATACCATTGGAAGTTGGGAAGAGCTCGAGGATGCGTTTCGGGCAAATTTTCAAGGGACTTATGTCCGCCCTCCGGATACAGACGATTTAAGTCACATAACTCAATAGCCCGGAGAGTCAGCCCGCAAATTCTGGAACAGGTTCCTCACCAAAAAGAACCAAATAGTCGACTGTCCGGATGCCGAAGCCTTAGCAGCTTTCAAACACAACGTCCGAGACGAATGGCTCGCCAGACACCTTGGCAAAGAAAAGCCGAGAACAATGGCCGCACTAACAAGCCTCATGACCCACTTTTGCGCGGGAGAGGATAGCTGGCTGGCAAGATGCAGCACCAGTGACCCAAGTACATCCGAGGTCAGGGATGGAAATAGGAAACCACGACGTAGCAAGGACCAGCGCTGGACCAAGGGAAACAGTCCGAAGAGCACGGCAGTCAATGCCGGATTCAAAAGCTCTCGGCAGAACAATAAAAAACTGCCTCTTAAGGACAACAGCGACGAGCTATCCAACCTAAACAAAATCTTGGACAAGATATGCCAAATCCACAGTACCCCCGGGAAGCCTGCAAACCATACCCACAGAGATTGTTGAGTATTCAAACAGTCCGTCCGACTTAACGCCGAACACAAGGGGCTCGACACACCAAGTGAGGACGATGACGAACCCCACAAGCAGAGCATCGGAAAACAAAAGAATTTCCTACAAGAGGTCAAAACAGTAAACTCGCTTCAAGTGACAACAGGGAAAAATAGAGCGGCGCCCATTGAAATACGCGCCGCACGGTCCACCCCAGCGGAGTCCCAACACTGGATGTCAAAACCAATATCCTTCGACCATCAGGACTACTCCGGAAGTATCCGGAACGCAGGATGGACTGCTTTGATATTAGATCCTATAATCGATGGACTACAATTTACACAAGTCCTAATGGACAGCGGCAGTGATCTAAACCTGCTATACTAGGACACAATCCGCAGAATGGGGATAGACCCAACCAAAATTCACCATAGCAACACTTCCTTTAAAGGAGTGATGCCAGGCCCATATGCCCATTGCACGGGCTCTCTACCACTAGAAGTTGTGTTCGGCTCATCCGACAACTTCCGTCGCGAAAAGTTAGTCTTCCACATCGCCCCATTTAAAAGTAGCTATCAAGCACTATTGGGACGCGAAGCTTTCGCCCGCTTTAACGCAATACCGCATTACGCATCTCTTACACTTAAAATGCCCGGTCCACGCAGCATCATCTCATTAAAGGGAAACTTCGAGTGTTCCTCGAATACGGAAGAACGTGAGACTGCCTTGACAGCCACAAACTAATCCGGCTTTGCTGATCAAAGCACCTAAACAGGTCATTTAGACCCCGGACACGGTTAGGCGAGTCCGTCATAAATAAACAAGGGGCTTACTCGCCGCGTACCCCCTTACAAGGGGCTACACACATGTACAACAAGAGACAATAAAGCTCAATTTTATTCATTTTTTGAATCATACTCTGTTTATTTTAAAATACATTTTTCACACGATCTTTTTTTTCAACTATGTTCTTCTCTTTTACAGATGAACACCGTGCTACACCCGTCCAGGATACGGCACAACGGAGACACAGGCGCATACATGCAGTAGGGACCCGTTGCAAGGATTCTTTTCAGATTAAGACCCTGCATAAACCTCTTTTACTGTCTCTCGTTGATACACATCCCCCGGTTTCTTGCTATAACCGAGGAGGAGGCTAGCATTTTGGCATCGGCCGCGTCAGAAACTTTTGCGCGTACCTGGACACTAGGGGCTTAGGGCATTGTTCTGCCTGTTTTCATAAAGACCGAATACCTTAGGGAGTGTTTGGCATCTCGAGTTAGGCCTTATATGCATCAGCTCCGAATCATGTCTTTGGTCAAATGTTGGGTCTGCCCGGCTCCTGTGTTTTGCTGCCTTACGTTCCGCTCTATCGGCTAACGCGGCACCAGGAGAACTACTGCGATTGTGCCCCGGTTCAGCCTGGTGAGCACCTCAGTAGAGAAAGCCGAAAACTGACTGTCATGATATAGCGTGAGACTGGTCAACCACTCGATGACCCACCGGAATGTTTAGAATTCCTCGGCTTTAACGAAGGACCATTTCCCGATCAGGCACATACGCGCCCCGAATTCGGAGAGCGCGGTGCCCCTAGGGGCTATATAGTAGCCCCACCATCGAACTCCTATGGCTAAGTGAAAGTGATAAAGCATTATAGTCCGGTTGCCTAGTTTGCTACGCTATCACCTCCTTCACATGACCAAGACGTTGGATTAAGTGTGAAAATGCGCTTTTTTTGCAAACACCCCCGCACTATGTGCATGGGAGCTGAAGCCGAGGACTGCCATCTTTCAGATTATATACACATATACATTAAAGGCCCCACAGGAGGTATTTCAATACTTGAACGCACAAGTATAAAAAGCCCTTATATTATATTGAAACATCTTTTCACAAATCATACATGTCATTAGAACATAATATCCTTCGAGCACCGCGTCTCTATTAAACGAGCGCCCTGCAGGACTTCCTCAAAATAGTGCTCGGTAGGTACTCGGCTTTTGTTCGAATCCTGGGATGCAACGTCGGTGGCCTTCATCTCTGCCCAGTATGTTTTGACACGGGCAAGAGCCATCCGTGCACCCTCTATGCATGCCGACCACTTCATTGCATCGATATGCGGCACCGCACCAAGGAACTGCTGCACCAAGCCAAAATAACTCTTCGGCTCGGGCCTTTTCAGCCACAAATGAGTCACGACATCCTTCATGGCAAGTCTGGACAACCTATTCAGCTCAGCCCATTCGGCCAAACGATCGGTCAATGAAAGCGGACGCTCTGGACTATGGAACTGCGACCAAAAAAGCTCTTCCATTCCGTGATCCTTTTGGCCTCGAAAGTGTGCGACCGCGTCTGCGACACTCGCCGCCAAATCTAGATAAGCATCCTCCACACCCCACAGCTGGCCCAACTGAGCATACTTCGGATCCGTGAACTTCCTCCGCAGCAGAAAGGGCTTTCCAGCCGCGATATCTCCGGCTTGACGTAGCTCCTCCTTTATAGCTCTCATCGCGGAGCGGTCATCCTTGGCTTCCACGGTGGCCTTCTTCAGGTCCTCTTGCTCCGCTCGGCATTCTTTTTCAGGAAACTCGCAGCGGTTGGTAGCATTCTTCAACTTCCCAGCCATCTCGGCCATTTCCTCCCTGCTTCGGCAGTGAGCAGCCTGCTTGGCTTTTAGCTCCTCGGCCGCCCACAAGGCAGCCGCATCACTTTTTTTGGCTTGCTCCTTGACTCGGGCTAGCTCCGCCCGAAGGTTCTCCATAGCAGCGGCACCATCTGCATGAAGTATACATGTTGTAAGGCATGGGCATCAAGCTCCCTTACCAGGTGTCCGCGGAGAAGTTGCATCCCTTGTGACTAGTCAAGCCGCTTATTGACAAGCACGATGTCCGAATCCGCCACGTCAAGTTGCCGCTTTAGTTCGGCAAATTGATCAGTCCGGCTAGCCACCGGACGCTCCGCCACCTATATAGGACAGGCAACATCTTACAATTGAGATTATGATCCTTGGCACACTGTCAATTTCGACAACGTACCGAGTCTCAGGGGCTACTATCTATTGAGGGCGCATTCTATATGCAAAACTGTCAAAAGGTATATCATTTTCGCGTACCTCAAACCCCTTCAGTAAACTTCTGACAGCTTCATGCAATCCACTCTCAGCAGATGAAATCCTTTCAATCACCGTACCCATTAACGCATGGTGATCTTTTGAGATAGACGCTCACCCGAGCAGATCCTTCAGCTCCTCCGACCGTACACCAGTTGGTGCCGGACCTCCCAGCCCTGCCGGACTCGGGGAAACCCTCCGTGACGACACCTCAGGGTCGTCCGCCCCGCATGACTGTGCGGCAAATGGAGGCGTTTTGCTCTCCATCATCTCCGGACGAAGATCCCCCGAAGATGAGCTCTGCTGAGAAGGGCTGAGATCCGAACTACAAGGTAAAGCTTCGGTTATCTTCAAAAATAAAAATAGGGATGTGCCTTATTACAAAACTCCCCTTTCTACTTACGGCTCGCTGGAGGGCTGATTCCCTTGGGGAAATAGTGCGACCAGGGCTTCTCCTGGCGCAGGACCCTCTGGTGAAGGTTTCTTGCCCCGCTTTGAGGCCTTGGCCTCCGGATCTTCAGAAGCGGTCCTCTTCTCCCCCTGGAGGGACTTATTCTCGATTCCCCCTTCCTTGAAAGCCTCCTTCGCGGAGGCAGTAGCTTTCCTGTTCCCCCCCTTGCCCTCTTCCAAAGGCGCAGCCTCCAGCATCTTGGTTAACACAGGATCCGGCGTGGTCTCAGGGAGGGGGGCCGGACGCCTTATTAGTTTTTCTTTTGTTGTCCACTCCTGTTCGAGGGACAGCTCTTTAAAGGGCAAGTTTATGATAAATGTACGGATAGCGTGTCCGGGCACAGGACAACTTACTTGAGTATCCAGGCGATTTCAGCTCACACCTGCGTCCTCGGTCAAGTCCGGACACATCTCTTGTGATCCGAAGAACAGTTTATACATCTCAACGGGCGTCGCGCCCATGTAGTGTTGGCGTGCTCGTGGTCCCTCCGGATTAAATTCCCACAGGCGGAGGGGGCAACGTTTGCAGGGCAGAAGGCGCCGAATCAGTATGACCTGCGCCACTACGACCAGATTGATCTCTCTCTCTTGGAGGTCTCGAATATGGCCCTACAGCAGAGGAACGTCCTTGGACGGCCCATAGTCGAGCCCTTTGTTGACCCATGATGCCAGCCACTGTGGAGGACCCGGGCAGAAGGCAGGTGGCGCCACCCATTTGGTGCCCCTGGGAGCGGTGATGTAAAACCACTCCTGTTTCCATAAACCGAGCACCTCTTGAAAAGAGCCCTCGGGCCATGGAGCGTCAGCATTTTTGCTTATAACATCCCCTCTGCACTCTGTCTGCTGCCCCTTGATCATCTTCGGCTCCACTTTGAAGGTCTTGAGCCACAATCCGAATTGAGGGGTAATGCGGAGGAAGGCTTCGCACACGACAATGAACAATGAGATGTGGAGGATGGACTCTGGATCCAAGTCGTGGAATTCCAGCCCATAATAAAACATGAGCCCCCTCACGAAGGGGTCCGTCGGGAAGACTAAACCCCGTAGGAAGTGAGACACGAACACCACGCTCTCACCAGGCTCGGGAGTAGGAATGATCTGCCCTTGGGCGGGCAGCCTATGCGAAATTTTGCCGGTTAGATACCTGGCGTCTCTCAGCTTTAGCACGTCTTCTTCCGTGACAGAAGAAGGCATCCACCGGCCTTGCAGGTCGGAGCCGGACATTGTCGAAGGTCCAAAGTGCCTGAATCTGGAGCTTTGGGTGTTGGAACTCGAGGCAAGGGGCGGATTCGATTGAGATTTGAAGAAAGGAGCAGGCCTTGGTCTCGTTATAAAGAGGTTGAATACCAAGAGCCCTCCCTATGGCCGTTTGGGACTCGCCTTCGGTAGAGGGGGCGTGTGAACGGGCACAGTTGGGTTACCCACACCCGTATTGATGAGGATCTCGGAATAAGGGGGCACGATCCCTGATTTGACAAGACGTGCCAAGGAAACCGCTTCGCTAAACACGCTGAGGTGGAATAGTAAAAACGATTCGAATAAAGGCCTGGCCGTGGTGTGATGTCACGCACGGAATACGTCAGCAGATTGAACTTGTGTAATTATTATTCTCTCTACGGTGGTATGTGGAACTTATTTTGCAGAGCCGGACACTATCCTTGTGTTCAAAATCTTCTATGAAGAATTCAGAGGAGGAACCCGCCTTGCAATGCCGAAGACAATATGCGCGCCGGACTCGTCGTCATTGAAGCCTGGTTCAGGGGCTACTAAGGGAATCCCGGACTAGGGAGTGTCCGGATAGCCGAACTATCATCTTTGGCCGGACTCCTAGACTATGAAGATACAAGATTGAAGACTCCGTCCCGTGTCCGGATGGGACTTTTCCTTGGCGTGGAAGGCAAGCTTGGCGATACGGATATGTAGATCTCCTACCATTGTAACCAACTCTGTGTAACCCTAGCCCTCTCCGATGTCTATATAAACCGGAGGGTTTTAGTCCGTAGGACGAACAACAATCATACCATAGGCTAGCTTCTAGGGTTTAGCCTCTTTGATCTCATGGTAGATCTACTCTTGTACTACCCATATCATCAATATTAATCAAGCAGGAGTAGGGTTTTACCTCCACCGAGAGGGCCCGAACCTGGGTAAAAACATCGTGTCCCTTGTCTCCTATTACCATCCGCCTAGACGCACAGTTCGGGACCCCCTACCCGAGATCCGCCGGTTTTTACACCGACAGTCGCACTCTTTTGTTTCTGCTTATGTTATGCATTGCTTAAAATTACCTGCTACTTCATCATCATGTTCAGCTCTTGGACTCCCAAGTCAGGTCCAAATTAAAGTTCAAACTTGAGGTCTAAATTAGTTGTGGGGCACATATCGAGGCAGCAATGAATAGTATGTATGTCTAATATCTGGTTCACCTAGGGTATGCCTATGTTGTTCATCTTGGGTGGGAAAAAAATAGTAAAGCAATCATCATCTGTCTTTTTATTAAATTAAAGCAATCATCAGCCTGCTGTCATTTTTTTGGATCCATCCACTGGTTGTTACTATCACTCTAAATTTCTGCATGCTCTCCTTACATGATCTCACCGTATTTTTTTCGTATGCATGTCAGATATTGTACAAGTCATGCTGAACATGTAGAGAAAAAGAGAAGAGTTTTGCGCGGCAATACAATGTCATGCAGACATTGCTCCATGGTGGGTTCAGTGGCAAACCCTCCCCACCCCTCTCCAGATTGTAATATAGAGGAAGATATCTGTTCTGAGGCGGATTCAGACGCTGCTGACCACTCCTATTTAACTCCCAAGGTGTTTGCTCTACCTTGGCATGATGATGTTAGTCATATCATGCATATGCTGCCTTGCAGTGCCTACTTTTGACATCATATATGTCATCTGCTAGGTTTACACATGTTCTGTAATGCCACCTATTTAGTTTTTATATCATATATGGGAATTATGCAGTCTCATGTCTTTTAGCCAACAATAATATATGTGAAATGTGCAATGCCATCCTGTTTAACCAAGCATCATATATTTGAATGATATCTTGCCCATCCTTTTGTTCATTACATTTCCATTTGTTGACAATGTTTGTACATTAAACTACTCTTCCTGTGAATCAGCCATTTGGGTGGGAGATGAAAAAAATCTGGAGTGAAAACAAGGCCTTCAGAGTAGACAGTGCAACTTGTCGAAGCAGTTCTCTTGTTGGATCCCGATAGCTCCTCAGAGATGGATTCAGAGACAGATGACCAGTCCTATTCCCCCACTGAGGTGTATGCTCTAACTTGGCACGGTTATACTAACGATATCATGCATATGGTGTCTTGCATTGCATAGTTTAGACATCATATACACAATATTCAACACCATGTTCTTAGTTCAGACATCATATCGAATGCCCTCTATTTAGCTTATAAATCACATATGTGAATTAAATGATGCGATCCTGATTACTTAGATAAAATGTAGGTGAATTATGTCATGCGATCCTGTTTAGTTATTCATCATATCTTTGAATTATGTTATGATATGCTATCCAGTTTAGATAGACATCATATATGTGAAATTATGTCATGCTATCCATTTTAGTTAAACAATATACATGTCAACTATTCCATGCCCTCTTTTTTCCACACTATCCATTGCATCTGTCTCTCATACAATGTATGTACATTCAACTATGTTTACTATTTATCAGCCATTTGAATTGGAGCGAGTGATCCCAGTATCTAGCGGACTAAAAAAATGGTCTTCAAATAAAACAGTGCTACCTCTTGGTGGAGATAGCACCCCGGTTGTACATGCACAAGAACCAGCCCTACCAGACATGACCCAAACTCTCGCAGATTGTACCCCTACTGCGATGGACAGAGAACCAGCTTCACCCAATCTAACCCCAACCCCAGCCGATAGTAACCCAGTTCCTGTTAACACAACACCATCTCCACCATAGAGCTCCCAAACAAGAGCAGTTAGTAAGGCAGCTCCAGTGCCCAAAGGGCCAGTACTATCACGGCGAACCCCAACTCCACCAGTTAGTACGCCCATTCATGTGGTGGAAGCACAACCAGCTAGTCGTAGTTTAGCATCTATCGCATTTGATGTTGTTAAATCGTATGTGCATATCTTCCCATCTTGGAAATATTATACTGAAGATGAAGGAAAATGCTAGTTGCAGGTGTTTGTCCAGGAGTTATGTGTAAGTAATGTTATTCATGGAAATTACTTTGCTTCGTCCCATACATCCTACCTCCATGATGGTTATAATATAGAAAATTTTCCCATTTTTCTCTATAGAGAAGGACCGATTTGGAAACTCAGGATGAGGTAACCTGTGCTAATACCTCTACTATATTCAAGAATGCTTGGTGGCAGTATCGGAATTACTTGAAGAAAACGTACTTCACCGGCAAAGAAACTCATCAAATTCCCTTACGTTCTCCTGAGACACATTTACTGGACGATGACTGGGAACGCCTTGTTTTGTACTGGTCCCGAACCAAGAATGTTGTAAGGTCTATGAGCTCATTATCTATTTTTAAGTACTATATTCTTGCGTCTTACTGTACTCTGTTCATGTAGAACAAGTGCCTAAACCTAAAGAACAACTGTTCTAGTTTAAGATTCCATTGCTATCATAGTTCAAAAAAGTGCTAGGCGTTAATTGTGCGTTTGGCCACCGCCTTGCACTTTACTGACCAAAGTGCATGCTTATGCGCAGTTATGCATAGATTAAGCATAGTTATGCGCAGTGCGTTTTGCCAATGCCTAGAGCCTAGGTGCACCTATTTTAACTATGATTTCTATCATGCATACTGCTTTGCTCTTGTATCACTGTATTTACTCATACAAACTTATTTTAAAATTGAAGGATCCAATCAAAACTCCAATGACACAACAGGTATGTTCACGCATGTTTCTTTAACAGGTTTGCCCTTATCAATAGCTCTGTTGATTTCAATTTCAATTGTGTATACAGTTGACTTCTCATATCATGCATATTACTAGCATCACAACAGAGCCAGTAGTGTTGTTGTACATGTAGACCCATGGTACCCATCTGAAATCTTGTTGTGCCATGTAGTTTCCCACGCTTTGTATTCTTTCACTTCTGCTTTGTCTTGAACTGGTATGATTTGAACCGTGTCTCTATTTTGATTCAGCAAGACAATGCAGTGACCATAGGACATAGATATATGTTTGTTTGATGCTTTTATTATGTACTAGTACTTGGCAATAGAAGAATTGGTAGTTTAGTCCTGTCCACATTACTAATGAACTGGTTCACCGAAATGAGTTTCATATACTAGTACATGCTAACCTGTTATGTGTCTGCTTGTTTCTTCTTTTAAAATGCTGACAGAATATTGGGGAAGAGTGCCTTATTATGCAATGGTAAAGGAAGTAATGCAGATAAGGTTCAGGATAGTGACACATCCTTGTTGGTCTCCAACAAAGATGATAAAACAGCTAAGGAAGACTATCTTGAAGATAGCGAGACAACCCCAAAGTCCTGTGTTGGTTTAGTGTTCAAGTTACTGGCCACTACCGCTTGCACAAGCTATTCAAACTCACTGTCTGAATCAGTTCGGTTTCTTGAGTCCCAACTACAAGCTGAAAGACATCAATTAGCTGTGCTGCGACAAGAAGCGGAAGGACTGCGGAAGTCCCTGGAGCATTCAGATGCATACTTTCTGGTGCAACAGCAAGCGTTGGAGGATTTTAGCGCCAAACAGGACAAAGCTAATAAGCTTGCTAAGCTTATGCCAGCATGGTGGATACCCAGGATAACATTTCTTGAGCTCTTCTGAAGTTGTTTCTGTTATGCTCTTGTTTTGCTACCGCGTTTATTTGCACTGGTGGCCAATTTTGATGGCCAGTGTATGTAATATGATGGTTTGTTCCCTATATTTGCACTGGTTGCAAACTTTGATGCCCAGTGGATGTAATATGTGTAATAGCAGTAATAGGCTAGCGTTAATTGCTTGCTTATTTATTTCCTTATTGTCTTGTTTAGTTGTTTGCTTGTAGTCACTGCAGTTCTTTTTCTGTGTTTTTCTAGTGGCCATAATAGCCTATTTTTGGTAACTAGGCCAAAATAATCATGGCAACACACGAACTGTTGTAACCATGGGCCTCCTGTAGGCCGTATGATCTATGGGCCTTCTTCCGGCCGTAGGATCCATTGGCCTTCTATATGGGCCGTAGGATCCATTGGCCTTCTAAACGGGCCTTATGATTCATGGGCCTTCTACGGGCCGTAGGGTCCATGGGCCTTCTACGAGCCGTACGATCCATGGGCCTTCTATGGGTCGTGCGATCCATGGCCCTCATACTGTCCGTAGGATCCATGGGCCTTCTACGGGGCGTATCATCATTTTGCCAATCATGGGCCGTACTATTCATGGACCATAACGGGCCGTTAATAGGCTATATTTGATAACTCTATGAAAAAAGCCCAACGTATTAACGGTCCACAAACGGGCCGACTGTAACGACGGGCTAAATTTGGCCCACAAGCAGAAAATGACAGTAACGGGCCGTATGTAACCGAATGCTGCAAATGAGTCCAAGAATCAATGGGCCCTGAGAAGGCCGAAAGATAACTTGGGCTGGAAACGGCCCAATGGAAAAACGGCCGTTAATGGGTATAAAGTGATACACTATTCATTACGGGCCAGTTTCACCACGGGCCGTTAATGGGCCAAGAGTTATAGAGGGCCTCATATGGGCCGAAAGAAGTCATGGGCCACACATGGGCCAGAAGTTAAAATGGGATGGAATCATATTGGACGGCCCAGATGACGCTATTGGGCCTTATTCGGAGAGGTCGTAACGGGCCCTGGATTAGCGGGTTGTAAATGGGCTATATGCGAATAGGCTTTTAACAGGCTTTCCGTGGGCCAGCCCACCACCTTTTGACCAAGTCAAACGGGCCGGCCTTTTCACAGGAATGGTCCTCTGTTGGGCCGTGCCACGTGTTGCCATATCATAAGCGCCTTTGGTCCAATGAGTGGATGACATCAGTCCCAATGGTGAGCCGACATGTGTTTCCTTCAGCCAATGATGATTTTACACGTGGAAAATCCCCATTGGTCGGGGCTATTAACGGGTTATCGGATCCAAACCGGACCCGATAGCTTAACAGCGTTCCGTTATGGTGGATGCCACATGTCGGTCACCCTAGACGAAAGCACTTCTATGACGCGCGATTTGTCGTCATGGAAGTGGACACTTCCGTGATGATAATTTTGGTAATGTCATGGAACATTTCTATGACAACACAGGTATGACTATCTTGATTCTATCATAAAATCGTCATGGATGTACATGCATGACAAAAAACGCGACCTAGTATGACAAGTACGTATCATCACGGAAGTGTATTTTTTTGTAGTGATGTCTCGATCCGGTTGCATGCCTGGTAACTCCTCCGGAAATACACCCCTAAAAAAACTCCTCCGGAAATACGTCGGGGTAATCCTTCACCACTGGTACTTCCTCCTATACAACTCCTGATAAGGAATTCACTTGAGTCCTCTTTGGCACATGCCGGGATACATACTTGATCCTTTTTCCCTCCGGAGTGGTGAGCAAAATTGACTTACTGGTGCAATCGTTGTTTCCCTCATACATCGATAACCAATCCATGCCCAATATCACATCCAACCCTTGTGACTCCAGAATTATTAAATCTGAGGGGAAAACATGCCTACCTATGGTCAATGGCATCTGAAAACATCCTTGGGTTGCCATATGCTTCACTCCTGGCGAGCTTACTAACATAGGTGTCCTAAGAACTTTGGTGGGAACTTATACTTATCCACAAATCCCCTTGATATGTATGAATGCGATACACCAGTATCAAAAAGAACAATTGTAGTAAATGACTTAACCAAAAACATACCTATAACTGCATCTGGCTGCTCTTCAATCTTCTCCATGCTAACGTGGTTCACTTGTCCCCTATTGAAAGGGTTGGGCTTCTTCCCAGAGCTTCCATTGCCATTTCCATTCTTTGCTTCAGAACACTCGGTGTCGTAGTGTCCATTCTTCCCGCACTTGAAACAAGTAATGTGACTTAGATCCTTCTTGGCGAGCATTGCCGGGTTGGGGCGGTTCTAGCTTCTGCTTCCTCCATTCCCATTCCCATTCTTGGGGCCATTATGGTTATGCAAACTTCCTCCATTGAGATTGTGGCCTCCATGGTTATGGTGAATGTGTCCTCCCCAGTTCGGGGTAAAACGAGGTCTCTGCTGATCTCCTGAATTGTACTTCCCTTGTCCATACTTCCTCTTGCGGCTCTCTATCTGATGCTGCTTCCCTTCAATCATAAGAGCTCTAACTACCAACTCCTGGTAGTTGTTGAATGTTGCCACCATCAACTGCATGCTCAGCTCATCATTCCGTCCTTCCAAAAACTTCTCCTGCTTAACGGCATCTGTAGCTACGTCATCAGGGGCATAGCATGCTAACTTACTATACTCATCCACATACTGGCCCACAGTGCGTCCTCCTTGGCTCAAGTTGCAAAACTCGCGCTTCTTCATGTTCATAGCTCCTACTGAAACTTGGGCAGTGCAGAAAGCCTGCTAAAACTGATCCCATGAAACAATGTCAATGGGGTAAGTGGCTGTGAAATTCTCCCACCATGATGCTTCGGGCCCATCAAGCTGATGTGCGGCAAAACGCACTCTCTCCGCATATGTGCATCCTGCAGTGGTCAGCTCCCTTCCAATCTTGTGGAGTCAATCATCTACAACAATCGGCTCGGTGCTACTAGAGAACACGAGCGGATTCAACCTTAGGAAACAGGCTAAGTGATCAATAGGTGGTGGTGGTGGTGGGTTGTTGTTGTTGTTGTTGTTGTTGTTGCCTTGGTTCTGATTCTGAACTAACAGCTGCATCAAGGTATTTTGCTGCTGGATCAACTGAGTGAGCTCCGGTGGGAAGGCAAATCCATTGTCACGTCTCGGAGGCATCTGATGGGTTTAGAAAAGGTGAGAAAACAGAATAGAATGAGGTCTAAAGGGAAAACACTACCCATATGCTCATGACACAAACACATTCATATCACACCAATCAATTCAAACAAGGGAATACAAAGAATCTAACTACCATTACAAAAGTGCTCGGACTAATACTATATACATGGGGGAATACTACTAATAATATGGTGGTCGACTAGAAGTTTTGATCAGTGGAAGACTCCATGATATCTGCTCCAACTTCGTCTTTGTAATCATCATCACTACTGTCGGGGTCAGAATCGGTGTCGTTGATGGTGATGTAGTCCTCAGAACGGATGTCCTTGGAATGGTCGTCATCTCCTCCTAGCGCGGGGTCTCCCGTGAATACTCCTAGCTTCCTTGTCAGGTTGTCATTCTTCTCCACTAGTATTGTGATTTCCTCCTCATATTTGTCGTGTGTAGACTTGAGTTCCTCTTCTAGCTCCATGTTCCTGGTCATCACCTTCTTTAGGTCTATCATGCTTGCACACATCTGGTTCTCCTGACGACGAATGTGCTGGTTTAACTCCTGGATGAAAGCTGCAATGGACCTGTCCCTCCTGGTGCTGATCATCTCCCATTTCTCATCTCGGCGCCCACGTATCTGGAGATACTATCCTTAAGGTCCTTGTGATAAACTTCGCCCATGCGTCCCATGGCGATGTGGGCTGCCATGCTCTTTCCTGACTCTAGGTTGGTGCATCAAAGGAAAACTCTATGGGTTCAGTAAGTTGAGTGAATGTTCTTCCTGGAACTTGAACTCGAATCATCCAACGCTCCTCTTCTGGTAAAGTGGCGATGTAGGTCCCGGTGAAGCTTGGTATTCTGATGTTCAGGTACCTAGTGACTTCCTTCAAGTGTCGTCCAGAAGGTGTGTCTTCATCCAGTTGTGTAAACTTGTTCCTTGAGTCTGCCATCCTATAGAATGGAAAAGGGAGAGGAGTCAGAAATGAGTAGAGAAGAGTGACTTGTGGTTTAACTTAGTGGTTGTGTCCTACAATCAGTGTGTGCTCTAATGCCATCTTGTAGCGACCAGACCTCAAACGGTCAAGTCTCTGTGCATCAATGTCATCCCTGGATCGGTAATGCTGACAGGCACAGTACTCGAGGAATTATAACAGAGTTTCAATCACACACTTATTACAACGAATGTCTCAAAAGAGAACTTATTACAATAATATGACTTAAGGCCATCTAAATAAGATAACAACAGAAGGCTTGGAAGATAAAGTGAGTCCATTAACTCCAACGACATAACTGAGTGCACGACAACAACCTAGCACACCTTACTCTTTGTCTGAAAAGTCTACAACATGATATGTTCCAGCCCGAAACGGGTCAGCACATGGAATATGCTGGCAATGTAACACAAAAGAGTAATGAACAGAATAAATGCTATCACTACATGCATATTTGGCTGGTGGAGATAATATTTTGCATAAAGCCAATTTTTCCCTACAACAAAGGAATATATTTTATTTAACTATCATGGTGATTGCTAAACATTGAGAAGGTTCCTCCAACTCAATCCCAATTAAACAGTATCATTTACTTAACAGATTAATTTGGAGTGATGAGATCAACATGATAATCCAAGAACCAGATACTCAAGATGTCCATAACAAGGGACATGGCTAACCATGATTAGTGTGTACACTTTGCAGAGGCTTTTGCACTTTTCCCCACAAGACTAGATCTCCTCCATTGGATTTGTCGCACTACATGGTGTTTGAGAAACAGATGACCGAGACACAGTCTTTCAGAAACATTAAATCTTTACTCTGGGTGGACAGTTACACCTACTTTCCCCTACATATGCTAGCCCACCACTGAAAGAGGTCATGCAACCTACTTAACTATGCTAGAGCCCATAATAGCTTGTGGCTGCACACGGAAGTTTCTAGCATGAATAATCTCATGATCCCTTTGAGCCTGGGTGGCGAACCATAGGATGATCACACGGGTACTTCGGGATATCCTAGGACAACACTGGATTCTCCAGGTGCCCACAACCAATCCACCCAGATGTGTATTTAAGTAGCCACCTTAAGTTAACCATTAATTAACAACTCTCACATCTGTCATGAATACACTCAACCAATCCACGTCTACGAGCATAACATAGCAACCTGAGCATAATGTAGAAGTAACTCCCAAGGGTTTTATAATAAAAGGACAATAGGTTCTACCTCATCATCAACTTCCCAAACCCACATGTTAATCAGATCCTAACCATGCAATGTTTGAGGATTGGAACTAATGCATAAAAACTGGGTAATAAAGGATATGATCAAAGTGTTACTTGCCTTGTTGACGATCTGCAAACCCTAGAGACTCATAGTAGCACGCTTCGCACTCCGGGAATTCTATTGCAAACAAACAATAACATACATAAGAGCTCAAGCATAGATGCATAAAGAATGAATCGAATCGGAGCTACGAAACTCAAACTATGGTCAAAAGAAGTTCGAAAACAAATCTGCTTGAAACCAAATTTTAATTTGTCAAAATCCTGTTCAAGTTGATTAACCGGAAAGAGGGGCTCGAGATGAAGATTTTGGCGGTGGTTTCACTGGATTCTGACTAACAGTTAAAAAGTTGCGAGGGTTTGAAGATCAGGGGCTAATCTGCGATAAAAATAATCGTGGATAGGTCCCTGGCAAAAAATAAAACAGAAAAAGAAAAATCTATCGGACGAACATCCGCTAACAGAGACAAACGAACGAATTCGTTCGTTAAAATGAGCTAACGAATGAACGTTGGCAAATTAACATAAACCGCAGAAAAAAATGAAACCGATCTAAACCGGCGAAACTGAGAAAAACCGAACCGATCTTCTCGAAAAAAACCGGATCTAGGGTTTACCGAAAAACCGGGAAATAAACCGGCGGCAGCGGCGGGCTCCGGCGAACTCTGGCGAGGCGGCGGTGCGGCTTTCGGCGGCACGGGCGGGGAGGCGGCGGCGCGGGCGGCGTGCGGCGGCGGCACAGGTGGCGGTGTGGCGGCGGGGATCGAGGCGGGGCAGAGCTAGGGTACGGGAAGGCGGCGGCTTAGGCTGGTAGGGCTATGGGCTCGCCTTTTAGAGGGGCCAACCAGGAGGAGTCCGGCTCGGGCACGGCCCATAGGTCGGTTCGCGATTTTTTTTACAAGAGAGAGAGTAAATAAATAAAAATAAATGCCAAACGAAGTCCAAAAATCCTGAAATAAATTTTCACGATCCTCTAATAATATTTAGGACAAAGTGAACATTTATTTGGGCTATGAATGCAATTTTGTAAAATGCATATTTTTCTAATTCGAATAAAATAGCAATAAAAATCCAATTAAAAAATTTATTTGATTTTAACATTTTCCCTCCAATATTTTTTATTTTTGAGAAGTCATTTTATCCCCTCTCATTTATTTTAATAGTGGAAATATTTGGAGAGAAAAATACTAAAACCAAAATGATCCTCTTTTCAAATTTGAGAAAATTCAAATATGAAAATAAATGAAATACCCAACTCTCTCCGTAGGTCCTTGAGTTGCTTAAAATTTCTAGGATTAAACCAAAATGAAAATAAAATATGATATGCATATGATGACCTATGTATAACATTCCAAATCGAAAATTTGGGATGTTACAGTTGCTATTAAATATGTTATGGAAAAGAAAGATGTTAAACGTAGACTTATTAGATGGGTTCTCTTGCTACAAGAATTTGATTTGCATATTATTGATAGAAAGGGACCTGAGAACCCCGTTGCAGACAACTTGTCTAGGTTAGAAAATGTTCTTGATGACCCACTACCTATTAATGATTGCTTTCCGGATGAACAATTAAATGTCATAAATGCCTCTCATAATACTCCATGGTATGCTAATTATGAGAATTACATTGTTGCTAAATTTATACCACCTAGTTTCACATACCAGCAAAATAAAAAGGTTTTCTATGATTTAAGAGATTACTTTTGGGATGACCCACACCTTTATAAAGAAGGAGTAGATGGTGTTATTAGACATTGTGTACCTGAGCATGAACGGGAACAGATCCTATGCAAGTGCCACTCCGAGTCTTACGGAGGACAACACGCTGGAGATAGAACTGCACATAAGGTATTGCAATCCGGTTTCTATTGGCCCACTCTCTCCCACTCTCTTTAAAAATGCTCGTAAGTTTGTCTTGTCTTGTGATCAATGTCAAAGAATTGCTAATATTAGTAGACATCAGGAAATGACTATGAATTATTCACTTGTTATTGAACCATTTGATGTTTGGGGCTTTGATTATATGGGACTTTTTCCTTCCTCTAATGGGTATACACATATTTTAGGTGCTGTTGATTATGTTACTAAGTGGTAGAAGCTATTCCAACCAGTAGTGTTGATCATAATACCTCTATTAAGATGCTGAAAGAAGTTATTTTTCCGAGGTTTGGAGTCCCTAGATATTTAATGACTAATGGTGGTTCACATTTTATTCATGGAGCTTTCCGTAAAATGCTTGGTAAGTATAATATTAACCATATATTTGCATCTCCTTATCATCCTCAGTCGAGTGGTCAAGTAGAATTGAGCAATAGAGAGATTAAATTTATTTTGCAAAAGACTGTTAATAGATCTAGAAAGAATTTGTCTAAGAAACATGATGATGCTTTGTGGGCTTATAGAACTGCTTATAATAATCCTATGGGTATGTCTCCGTAGAAAATGGTTTATGGAAAGCATGTCACTTACCTCTTGAACTAGAACATAAGGCATATTGGGCTATTAAAGAGCTCAATTATGATTTCAAACTTGCTGGAGAAAAGAGGTTATTTGACATTATCTCAATTGATGAATGGAGAACCCAACCTACGAGAAAGCAGTTGTTTAAAGAAAAGGTTAAAAGATGGCATGATAGGAGGATACAAAAGCGTGAGTTTAATGTAGGTGATTATGTTTTGCTATACAACTCTCGTTTAAGATTTTTTGCAGGAAAACTTCTCTCTAAATGGGAAGGCCTCTATATAATCGAGGAGGTCTATCGTTCTGGTGCCATAAAAATTAGGAATGCCGAAGGCAAGAATCCGAAGGTGGTAAACAGCCAAAGACTCAAACATTATATCTTAGGTACTCCCATAAATGTTGAGACCAATGTAATTGATACCGTAACCCCGGAGGAGTACATAAGGGAAACTTTCCAGAATGTTTCAAACTCCGAAAAGGAATAGGTATGTGATGACCCACAAGTATAGGGGATCTATCGTAGTCCTTTCGATAAGTAAGAGTGTCAAACCCAACAAGGAGCAGAAGGAAATGACAAGCGGTTTTCAGCAAGGTATTCTCCGCAAGCACTGAAATTATCGGTAATAGATAGTTTTTGGGATAGGGTAAATTGTAATGGGTAGCAAGTAAATAAAGTAAACAAGGTGCAGCAAGGTGGCCCAATCCTTTTTGTAGCAAATGACAAGACTGGAGAAACTCTTAAAAAAAGAAAAGCGCTCCCGAGGACATACACATGGGAATTGTTGTCAAGCTAATTTTGATCATGCTCATATGATTCACATTCATTACTTTAATAATTTGATATGTGGGTGGACCGCTGCTTGGGTGCTAATATTCCTTGGACAAGCCTCCCACTTATGATTAACCCCTCTCACAAGCATCCGAAACTACGATAGAAGAATTAAGGTAAACCTAACCATAACATGAAACATATGGATCCAAATCAGCCCCTTATGAAGCAATGCATAAACTAGGGTTTAATCTTCTGTCACTCTAGCAACACACCATCTACTTATTACTTCCTAATGCCTTCCCCTAGCCCCAAATAATGGTGAAGTGTCATGTAGTCGATGTTCACATAACACCACTAGAGGAGAGACAACATACATCTCATCAAAATATCGAACGAATACCAAATTCACATGATTACTTATAACAAGACTTCTCCCATGTCCTCAGGAACAAATGTAAATACTCACAAAGCATATTAATAATCATAATCAGAGGAGTATTAATTATCATTAAGTATCTGAAAATATAATCTTCCACCGGATAAACCAACTAGCATCAACTACAGGAGTAAGCAACACTACTAGTAACCCACAAGTACCAATCTGAGGTTTTGGGACCAAGATCGAATACAAGAGATGAACTAGGGTTTGAGAGGAGATGGTGCTTGTGAAGATGTTGATGGAGATTGACCCCCTCTCGATGAGAGGATCAATGGCGATGATTTCCCCCTCCTGAAGGGAAGTTTCCCCGGCAAAACAGCTCCGCCGGAGCCCTAGATTGGTTCTGCCCAGGTTCCGCCTCAAGACGGAGACGCTTTGTCCCGAAAGATTCTTCTTGATTTTTCTAGGGTAAAATACACCATATAGCCAAAGATGGGCACCGGAGGCATGCCAGGGGGCCCACAAGGTCGGGGGGTGCGCCCAGGGGGTAGGGCGCGCCCTCCACCCTTGTGGATAGGTGGTGGTGCCCCTCTGGTACTTTCTTCGCTCAATATTTTTTATATATTCCAAAAACATGCTCCGTGAAGTTTCAGGACTTTTGGAGTTGTGCAGAATAGGTCTCTAATATTTGCTCCTTTTTCACCCTAGAATTTCAACTGCCGGCATTCTCCCTCTTCATGTAAACCTTGTAAAATAAGAGAGAATATGCATAAGTATTGTGATATAATGTGTAATAACAACCCATAATGCATTAAATATCCATATAAAAGCATGATGCAAAATGGACGTATCAACTCCCCAAAGCTTAGACCTCGCTTGTCGTCAAGCGAAAGCCATATTGATAAATATGTCAACATGTTTAGAGATAGAGGTGTCGATAAAAACATGGAAATGAGGGCATCATGATCATCTTTAGAACAACAACATATAATGCCATATAATTTCTTATGCTAAAGTAACAATTCATTCACAAGGTAAGGTATGAATCAGAAACTTTATTAAAAACTAACAAACTATGATCTCACTGATTGAAGCAATTGCAATTTATCATAACATTGGAAAGAGTCAATTAAAGAGCTTTTCAGCAAGTCCACATACTCAACTATCATATAATCTTTCGCAATTGCTAACACTCACGCTATACTTATGGGTACAAAGCTTCAATCAAACATATAGAAAGATAGGGGCTTATAGTTTTGCCTCCCAACTTCTTACCTCAAGGGTAATGTCAAAAATAATACTTTGTGAAAACTTACATCCGAGTGGATATATATATCCGGATCTCTCCAACCACAAAGAGCTTGCCAAAGGAAAGAGTGTAAAAAGGAAAGGTGATGATCACCATGACTCTTGTATAGGGGTAGGAGATAAAAGTAAAAGATAGGCCATTTGCATAGGGAAGTAGAGGTTGTCATTCGCTTTTATGGTTGGATGCACAAAATCTTAATGAAAAAGAATGTCACTTTATATTGCCGCTTGTGATAAGGACCTTTATTATGCAGTCTGTCGCTTTTATTTCTTCCATATAACAAGTTCATATAAAGCTTATTTTCTTCACACTGATCGATCATACATATTTAGAGAGCAATTTTTATTGCTTGCACCAATGACAACTTACTTGAAGGATCTTACTCAATACATAGGTAGGTATGGTGGACTCTCATGGCAAAACTGGGGTTAGGGATGTTTGGAAGCACAAGTAGTATCTCTACTTGGTGCAATGAATTTGGCTAGCATGAGAGGGAAAGGCAAGCGCAACAAGTTGGATGATCGAAAACAATATAACTTCTATTCGGATATAAGAAAACATAACTCATTATGTTGTCTTCCTTGTCCAACATCGACCTTTTAGCATGTCATATTTTAATGAGTGCTCACAATTACAAAAGATGTCCAATATAGTATATTTATATGTTAAGCCTCTCTTTCTTTATTAATTACAATTAATTACAACAATGACCAAAACTATGTTTGTCAACTCTCAATAACTTTTATTCGTCATACTGTTTATATGTAAAGTCATTACTCTCCATAAGATTAATATATGATCTTTTTATTACTTTTTATTCTTTCTTTTATTTTATTCCCTCAAGATCATAGCAAGAAAACAAAGACCTTATCTCAAAACTACTATTTATTATATATCTCACAGACTCGATTACATAGAGGGAAGATAAAGCAAAACTCAAAGCTAGATCAAACTAAAAGTTTACTCTACTAGATCAAGATATAACCAAAAGGATTGAACTAAGAAAAATGATAAAGATAAAGATGTGATGGTGATACAATACCGGGGCACCTCCCCCAAGCTTGTCAGTTGCCAAGGGGAGTTCCCATACCAATGTATTAGGTCTTTTTCTTCGAATGTGGTGATGAAGGAGTTGTTGATGAAGTAGGCTTTTCATCGAACATCGAACGTAGGAGGTGCTCCAACTTACGAATAGTGCCCTTGAGTGCGGTGATATCTTCTTCCAATAGAATATTTTCAAGAGTTAGATACTTGTTCTGCACCCAAACTATTTCAATCATCTTGAAAGCTTCAATTTCAGTAGGGGTAAGAAGATTGTAGTGAGGTTGAAGGTTGTTTTCTTCTTCCGCTGCCGGAGCTTGATCCTCCTCGGCCTTCTTGATCCTATCACCCTTGTTGATCTCCCCAAGTTCTTCTCTCTTCATCTCTATCTTCATTAGCCAAGCATCGCCGCCCATGTTGTTGGAGGAGGGAGACGACATGATGCCTGGCCTTGAAAACTCTGGCAGAAAATAGATCAAAAGAAAAACATGAGGTATTGTCGTGGTACGATGGTCAAAACCTTTGGGAGATTATATAATGAATTTTTACCAACCATAAGAAGTATCATGCAAGAAAATGGAGTCCGGAGGCACACGAGGTGGCCACATGGTCGGGGGGCGTGCCCAGGGGGTAGGGCAGGCCTCCACCCTTGTGGACGCCTCATGTCTCTTTCGGACAACTTTTAATTTTCCTAATTTTTTAAATATCCCAAAAAAGAGAAAATTTATCATTAGAAACGTTTTGGAGTTGGTTTACTTACCGTACCACATACCTATTCCTTTTCGGAGTCTAAAACATTCTGGAAAGTGTCCCTTATGTACTCCTCCGGGGTTACGACATCAATTATATTGGTCTCAACATTTATGGGAGGACCTGAGATATAATTTTTGAGTCTTTGACCATTTACCACCTTTGGATTTTTGCCTTCGACATTGTTGACTTTTATGGCACTGAAACTATAGACCTCCTCGATAATATAAGGACCTTCCCATTTACAGAGAAGCTTTCCTGCAAAAAATCTTAAACGAGAGTTGTATAGCAAAACATGATCACCTACATTAAACTCGCAATTTTGTATCCTTTTATCATGCCATATTTTAACTTTTTCTTTAAACAACTTGACATTCTCATAGGCTTGGGTTCTCCATTCATCAAGCGATCTAATGTCAAATAACCTCTTTTCACCGGAAAGTTTGAGATCATAATTGAGCTCTTTAATAGCCCAACATGCCTTATGTTCTAATTCAAGAGGCAAGTGACATGCTTTTCCATAAACCATTTTATATGGAGACATACCCATAGGATTCTTATAAGCAATTCTATAAGCCCACAAAGCATCATCAAGTTTCTTAGACCAATTCTTTCTAGAGCTATTAACAGTCTTTTGCAAAATTAATTTAATCTATCTATTACTCAATTCTACTTGACCACTAGACTGAGGATGATATGGAGATGCAATTCTATGTTTAACATCATACTTAGCAAGCATTTTACGGAAAGCACAATGAATACAATGTGAACCACCATTAGTCATTAAATATCTATGGGCTCCAAACCTCGAAAAAATAACTTCTTTAAGCATCTTAATAGAAGTGTCAAGATCGGCACTACTAGTTGGAATGGCTTCTACCCACTTAGTAACGTAATCAACAACAACTAAAATATGTGTATACCCATTAGAGAAAGGAAAAGGTCCCATATAATCAAAGCCTCAAACATCAAATGGTCTAATAACAAGCGAATAGTTCATAGGCATTTCCTGACGTCTACTAATATTACCAATTATTTGACATTGATCACAAGACAAGACAAACTTATGGGCATCCTTGAAGAGAGTGGGCCAATAGAACCCGGATTGCAATACCTTATGTGCAGTTCTATCTCCAGCGTAGTGTCCTCCGTAAGAATCGGAGTGGCACTTGCGTAGGATATCTTCCTGTTCATGCTCAGGTACACAACGTCTAATAACATCGTCTACTCCTTCTTTATAAAGGTGTGGGTCATCCCAAAAGTAATGTATTAAATCATAGGAAAAAACTTTTTTTTGATGGTATGTGAAACTAGGTGGTATAAATTTAGCAACAATATAATTAGCATAATCATCATACCATGGAGTATCCTGAGAGGCATTTATGACATTTAATTTCTCATTAGGAAAGCTATCATGAATACATAGTGGGTCATCAAGAACATTCTCTAACCTAGACAAGTTGTCTGCAATAGGGTTCTCAGCTCCCTTTCTATCAACAATATGCAAATAAAATTCTTGTAGCAAGAGAACCCATCTAATAAGTCTTGGTTTAGCATCTTTCTTTTCCATAAGGTATTTAATAGCAGCATGATTAGTGTGAACAGTTACTTTGAGATCAACAATATAAGGTCTGAACTTATCACATGCAAAAACAACTACTAAAAATTCTTTTTCAGTGGTAGCACAATTTCTCTCGGCATTCTCTAGAGTTTTACTGGCGTACTGGGTAACATTTAATTTCTTATCAACTCTTTGTCCTAGAATAGCACCAATAGCATAATCACTAGAATCACACATAATTTCAAAGGGTAAATTCCAGTCAGGTGGCTGAATAATAGGTGCAGAAATCAAGGCTTTCTTAGTTATTCAAATGCTTCTACACAATCATCATCAAAAACAAAAGGAACATCTTTTTGCAAGAAATTAGTGAGAGGCCTAGAAATTTTAGAGAAGTCCTCAATAAACCTCCTATAGAAACCGGCATGACCAAGGAAACTTCTTATACCTTTGATATCTTTAGGACATGGCATCTTTTCAATAGCATCTAATTTAGCATTAGCAACTTGAATACCTCTTTCAGAAATTCTATGCCCCAAGACAATACCTTCATTAACCATAAAATGGAACTTCTCCCAATTTAAGACAAGGTAGTTTCTTCACATCTCTGCAAAACTCGATCAAGGTTGCTCAAGCAATCATCAAAAGAAGTTCCGTTTACGGGGAAATCATCCATGAAAACCTCAACAATCTTTTCATAAAAGTCAGAGAATATAGCAGTCACACATCTTTGAAAGGTAGCAGGTGCATTACATAAACCAAAAGTTATACGTCTATAAGCAAAGGTACTGAAAGGGAAAGTAAAAGTGGTCTTCTCTTGATCCTCTTTTGACACAGGTATTTGAGAGAAACTAGAATAACCATCTAGAAAGCAAAAATGTGTATGTTTGGATAATCTTTCTAGAACTTGATCAATAAAAGGAAGAGGGTAATGATCTTTTCTAGTAGCTTTATTTAATTTGCGGAAATCAATTACCATTCTATAACATGTAACAATTCTTTGAGGAATCAATTCATTCTGATCATTAGGAACAATAGTAATACCTCCCTTCTTAGGGACACAATGAACAAGACTTACCCATTGACTATTAGCAATAGGATATATTATACGTGCCTTCAGAAGCTTTAGCATTTCATTTCTTACCACTTCTTTCATCTTAGGATTTAACCGTCGTTGATGATCAACAACTGGTTTAGCATCTTTCTCCAATTTAATTTTGTACTGACATAGAGTGGGGCTAATGCCCTTAAGATCATCAAGAATATATCCAATTGCGGTGATACGTCTCCAACGTAGCTATAATTTTTTTATTGTTCCATGCTGTAATATTATCAATCTTGGATGTCTTATAATCATTTTATACCATTTTTTGGTACTAACCTATTGACATAGTGCCAAGTGCCAGTTGCTTTTTTTTTGCATGTTTTTTACATCGCAGATAATCAATACCAAATGGAGTCCAAACGCAGAGAAACTTTTTGTGGATTTTTTTACTAGAAGACAACCAATGGGCCAAAGAAGCACCTGGGGGCTATTCCAGGGGGAGCACAACCCACGAGTGCGTGCCTGGAGGCCCAGGCGCGCCCTGATGGGTTGTGCCCACCTCGGGTGCCCCCCGGACTGCCTATTTACTCTATAAATACCCCAATATTCCAAAAACCCTAGGGGAGTTGACAAAAATCAATTCCAGCCGCCGCAGAGTCCAGAACCACCAGATCCAATCTAGACACCATCACGGAGGGGTTCACCACTTCCATTGGTGCCTCTTCGATGATGTGTGAGTAGTTCTTTATAGACCTTCGGGTCCGTAGTTAGTAGCTAGATGGCTTCCTCTCTCTCGTTTTATTCTCAATACAATGGTCTCTTGGAGATCCATATTATGTAATTCTTTTGTGATGTGTTTGTTGTGATCTGATGAACTTTTAGTTTATGATCAGATCTATCTTTTTACATCGATGAAATTTATTTGAGTTTCTTTGATCTCTTATATGCATGATTGCTTATAGCCTCGTATTTCTTCTCCGATATTTGGTTTTTGTTTGGCCAACTTGATCTATTTATCTTGCAATGGGAAGAGGTGCTTTGTAGTGGGTTCGATCTTACGGTGCTTGATCCCAGTGACAGAAGGGGAACCGACACGTATGTATCATTGCTACTAAGGATAAAACCATGGCGTCTATTTCTACATAAATAAATCTTGTCTACATCATGTCATCGTTCTTATCGCATTACTATGTTTCTCCATGAACTTAATATGCTAGATGCATGCTAGATAGCCGCCGATGTGTGGAGTAATAGTAGTAGATGTAGGCAGGACTCGAGTCTACTAATCTTGGACGTGATGCCTATATAATGATCATTGCCTGGATATCGTCATGATTATTTGAATTTCTATCAATTGCCCAACAGTAATTCGTTTACCCACCATTTGCTATTTTTCTCGAGAGAAGCCACTAGTGAAACCTACGGCCCCCGGGTCTCTTTCTCATATTATTTGCCTTTGCGATCTATTTTATTTGCCTTTTATTTTCAGATCTATTAAACCAAAAATACCTTACTACAATTTATTATTCTTTAATTTATTTGGCGTTCGATCTATCAATCCACTACAATTTATTCACGTCCGTTTGCCAATTTGTGGCACCGTTACCCGAAAGGGATTGACAACCCCTTTTACACATCGCGTTGCGAGTATTTGTTATTTGCGTTCAGGTGTTGTTTATGTGTTGTTGCTTGGTTCTCCTTCTTGTTCAATAACCCTTGTTTCATATCTGAGGGAAATACCTAACGCTGCTTTGTTGCATCATCGCTCCCTCTTTGGGGAAATACCGACGTAGCTTCAAGCCGCCATCAAAAGGTATTTCTGGTGCCGTTGCCGTAGAGGATCTTCAACATATACCAGATTCCTAATCACAAATCTCATCTCCTCACAGTTTACATTATTTGCCATTTGTCGCTCATTTTCCTATCCCCCACTTCACAAAAATTTGACGTTTTATTCACCCTCTTTTTCGTTCGCCGTTTTCTTGCCAGATCTGTTTTTGAGTACAATCTTGTTGTGTAGTTATCATGGCTCAAGAGAACACCAAGTTGTGTGATTTCTAAAATACCAACAACAATGATTTTATTGGCACTCCACTTGCTCCTACCACCACTAGTGCGGAGTCTTGTGGTATTAATACTGCTTTGTTGAATCTTGTTATGAAAGATCAATTTTCCGATACTCCTAACGAGGATCCCGCATCCCATCTTAATACCTTCGTGGAATTATGCGATATGCAAAAGAAAAAAATATGTGGACAATGATATTGTGAAGATGATATTATTTCCATTTTGTTTGCATGATGCTGCAAAAATTTGGTTTTCTTCTTTGCCTCACAATAGCATCGATTCTTGGAGTAAGTGCAAAGATGCTTTTATCACTAAGTATTTTCTGCCCACAAAAACTATTTCCCTTAGAACCCAGATCATGAATTTCAAGCAACTTGAACATGAGCATGTTGCACTATCTTGGGAAAGGATGAAAATGATGTTAAGGAATTGCCCAACTCATGGGTTAAATCTTTGGATGATCATACAAAAAATTTATGCAGGGTTGAGTTTTGTTTCTCATAATATTTTAGATTCCGTCGCGGGTGGTACTTTTATGGAAATTACTTTGGTGAAGCCAAAATTGCTTGATAATATTATGGCAAATTATTCACATAGGCATAGCAAAAGAGCTCCTACTAGTAAAAAAAGTTAATTCGGTTGAAGAAATTTCTTCTTTGAGTGAAAAAGCTGATGCTCTTATGAAATTGGTTGCTAGTAAAAGTGCTCCTATTGATTTCAATGATATGTCTTTGTCTACTTTGATTGAGGAAAATAGTGATGCCATAGATGTGAATTTTATCTCGCGAAACAATTTCAATAACAATGCTAATAGAGGTAATTTTAATCCTAGGCCTTTTCCTACTAATTCCTCTAATAATTATGGTAATTCATATGGAAATCTTTCTTATAATAATAGGAACACCTATGATCTTGAGAATAATATTAAAGAATTTATCAACACGCAAAAAGTTTTCAACACTACTGTCGGGGAAACAACACCTATGGGATCACGTGGATTCCTTCTATGATTGGCAGGGATAGAAGGGTGCACAAAGAGAAGATATAGCGATCAACATGATGAGATTTTACCCAGGTTCGGGCCGCTGAGAAGCGTAAAACCCTAATCCTGCTTTGAGTGTATATTGAGTGTTCTTGAGTTCGGCTAGCTGCTATGCATGCAAGCTGGGCCGGAGGGTTCGAAAAGGCTAAATCCTTCTCCAGTACGTCGTGGGCCTCCTTTTATACGTCCAAGGGGCTACCACAATGGCACACAGGAGGTGTAAAGTAGCTATAGTGTCTATGTTTATCACCTTAGGAGAAAACACATTAAATGCGCTGCTTACGTGCCCTCCAACTATATCGGGGGCGGGAATAGAGCTCATCCCTTGCGTCGCCCCCTCACGCCGTCTTGACAAGCATCCAGGCTGATGAGGCATGCAATGCCAAGCTGGCTGGCTAGCCGCTGTGCTGGAATGGTGGCAGGATCTTCACGAAGATCTGCATGCAACCACGCTGCTTGCCAGGCTGGCAGGTCAGTTGCTGTGCTGGAGCAGTGGCGGGGCGGCAGAGCCTTGTCGTGTGCGAGCCTTGCAAACGCCCCTGTCAAGGATCTTGCCGGGGCCCCGCAGACATCCCCGGCAAGGATCCTGCTAGGAACCCTGTCTTCTAGTCTTCACGAAGATCTACATGCCACCAGTCTTCACAAAGATCTGCATGCCACTACGCATGTGCCCCTGGGCCTTGGTCTTGACATTTTCGATGGTGTCAGATCTCTCAACCTCAAGGGTGATGTTCTTGTCAGTGCTTTGCAAGTCGGCCCGGAAAGGATCTTGCCGGGGCTTCGCGAGCCGCCGGCAAGGATCTCGCCGGGGGTCTGTTTGTCTTTTGCTCTCTGGTTACTGGCTTGGACATCGTCTTGGTTGTATTGTATTTCGCCTCCAGCTGCCCCCGTCAGGCCTCGCCGCGGGTGCGGCTGCAACTGCCCATGCACATGTAAGGGGTACTAAAGGGCCCAAACTTTAGTACAAGCCATACACGAGTGCGAAGCATCATTGGGCTAGGCCCAAACAGTGCGCGGGCACGCGTGGCAGGGATTAACTGTTGTAATCTTCTCGTCTGCTGCGCTTCCCCACAACCCGCATTGAGTGTGCGACGTGGGGGGTGGTCGTGCGCGGAACGGTCGTAGCACGCCTGCGGAGCGCCTTCACATCGAACAGTAAAGAGGCAGCCCCGCGCCTTCCCCATAAAAAGAGGAATCGGCAGGGGCGCTGCTCATTTACCCCCCTTTTCCTTTCCCAATCTAGGAACCACCGTCCCTTTCTTCTGCTCCGAGCCCAAACCAAAGCTTCCTTCTACGCCCGCCGCAGCCGCGCCCTCACCACCTTCGGCTCCCCCGTCCTCTATCGGCTACTATGGCACCCAAAACCAAGGGCAAGGGAGCGTCCAAGGCGAGTGAGGGGGAAGAGGTGCCGAAGAGCGAGCTGGTGAAGATGCGGAGGGAGCATGTCATGTTTGCTCCGATGCTCGACACGTGCATGCTCAAGGAACGGTACCAGTGCATGTGGGGGAGAGAGACGATGGGGATCCTGCCACTCGCGTCATCCCCGCTCCAAATGTTGTGCCAGGTCCAGATAAATTCCCCTTCTTCGTCGACTATCTCTACTGCGGGCTCTGCCCCCCATTCTCAGATTTCTTCATCGACATCATGTACACCTTCGACTTCCATCTCCTGGACTTCACGCCCAATGGCATGGCGTGTATGGCCATCTTCGCCCACCTCTGCAAGAACTTCGCCAGGGTGGTCCCCAACACGGTGCTATTCCCCCACTATTTCATCCCCCACATCCAGCCGGGAGGGGCTCTGTCTGGCTGAACCTGGATCCCGAGGGCCTTGTGCAAGGAGACATACCCGAACGGGACCCATAATGAGAAGTGGGACGAATGGCGGGGCAAGTGGTGTTGGATCGTGAAGAAGGAGCCACATCCATTATGCATGCCCCGGCAAGCGCAGGTGGTTCGCCATGGCAACTGGGTGACCTCGACCCTCAAGAAGAGAAGCTCACGGTCGTGACCACCAGAATCCATCGCCTCAAGGTCGTCGGACTCACCCTGGAGATGATCGGGGCCGATTTCCTCCGCCGCCGCATCGCCCCCTTGCATAACAAGGGGAGGCCAGCTTGGGATTTCCGGAATGCGGCAGACTTCATGAGGCTACGCCCCGGCCTGAACTGCAATTTCACGATGATGCGGCACACGGCTCTTTGTCAAAGGCTGTTCCAATCCAAGGCTGACAAGACCAGCAAGGTCGGCAAGGCCGGGAGGGCCGGCAAGGCCGAGAATGCCGGCAAGGCTAAAAAGGCCGACAAGCCGTTCAAGTTGCCGGCGGCCGTGGTTCCCATGTGCAACAATTCCACCCGGACCTCCATCATCGCAATGATGCCGGTGTTCAACGCCCACGGCCTTGACCAGACTTGGGCCGAGCCGGACGCGGTGCAGGTGTAGGAGTTTTTCAACAACTTGTCAGAGAGGCCCATGCACGAAGAACCGCAGCTCATCCGCGACACCACCGACAAAGAGGTGGCATACATCGCCAGTAGGGCGGAATAGGCAGCCCTTGCCGAGGAGGCCGGCAGCATCGGCTTCCAGGAAGACGAGGCCGACACAGAAGATGATCTTGGCGAGTGGGAGGAGCTTGCAAGGGAGCATAGTGGCACCGCTGTCCGGGGCCCTTATGCCGAGGAGACAGCCGAAGAGGAGGCCGAAGGGGCAGATGACAAGGAGCCGCACGACAAGCCCCCAGTCCAGGGGGAAAGGAGATGCGTCCTTCGGCGGGTTGGCTCCGACAAGCCAGTCTGGAAAGCCTCCTCGAGCGGAGAGGCCCCCGGCAAGGGGGAGGCCGGCAAGGCTGTCGGCGTTTTGGGAACGGGGGTCCCCAGACTTGCCTGCGTGCGGCATGCGGCGTGGCTCAAGCGGTGGCCCAGTACGTCCCATCTACATCAACCCAAGCTCAAGACCCTCGCGAGGGGCCAAGCCTCGCAGGGCGGATGACGTAAGGCTTCCTCAGGGGCGGCCGCACTAGGCAGGCTCGCGAGGAGGCAGAGAGATCAAGGCAGGTGTCGGTGTTAAAACCGGCGGATCTCGGGTAGGGGGTCCCGAACTGTGCGTCTAGGCGGATGGTAACAGGAGACAAGGGACACGATGTTTTACCCAGGTTCGGGCCCTCTTGATGGAGGTAAAACCCTACGTCCTACTTGATTAATATTGATGATATGGGTAGTACAAGAGTGGATCTACCACGAGATCAAGGAGGCTAAACCCTAAAGCTAGCCTATGGTATGATTGTTGTGATGTATGTTGTGTCCTACGGACTAAAGCCCTCCGGTTTATATAGACACCGAAGGAGGCTAGGGTTACACAGAGTCGGTTACAATGGTAGGAGATCTACATATCCGTATTGCCAAGCTTGCCGTCCACGCCAAGGAAAGTCCCATCCGGACATAGGACGGAGTCTTCAATCTTGTATCTTCGTAGTCTTGGAGTCCGGCGGATGATGACAGTCCGGCTGTCCGGACACCCCCTAGTCCGGGACTCCCTTAGTGGCCCCCGAACCAGGCTTCAATGACGATAAGTCCAGCGCGTATATAGTCTTCGGCGTTGCAAGGCGGGTTCTCCCTTCAAGTTCCATGTACCCGCCGAACAGTGTCCGGCTTCATCATAAATACTGTGCTTCTTGGCTTCTACGCCCAATAATGGCCTTCTTCCATGCGTCGCACGAATGCGAAAAGCCAGGGTGTCTTTTATGTTTCACCCCCTAGTCGTGCGAGTCATCCGCCTACAAAAGAGGCAAAAATCCAGATCCAAACCACATCATCTTCCTTCCGCGAATACTTCATCGGAGCGCCCTTGACCTAAAACTCCATTCCATCATGGACCGTCGACGCGGCTCCTCTTCTCGCGCTCCCAGCCCACCGCCAGGGGATTGGAGGAGGTGCTCTGTTCCATACAACGAGCTAGTGAAGCTCCAAGCGGGGGGATATCTCCCTCCGGCCTTCATGGTCCCGGTTCGAACCGGGCTGGCCACCTACCAAGGTGGGAAGCAAGCGGAGGCTACCCCAAGTCCCAACAAAGGGGAGCGGGTATGCTTCGTCCCCTATCTGATAAGGGGACTCGGATTTCCAATACATCCGTTCCTCCACGGGCTCCTGGAGTTCTACGGACTCGAGCTCCATCACCTTACGCCCGCCTCTGTCCTGCATATCGCGGGCTACGTAGCTCTTTGCGAGCTATTCCTGGGCATCGAGCCCCATTTTGCACTGTGGAAGAGGCTGTTCTGCCTCGTACCCCGTTCTCACGAGGGATCTATATATCAAGTGGGTGGCGCCGAAATATGGCGCATTGCCGGGACCGGATACCCATCCGGTACCCCTAAGAAGGCGTCTGAAGACTGGCCTTCGGAGTGGTTTTACATAGAAGACGCTCCGCTGCCGGACCCAGTCCGGATTGGCCTCCCGGAGTTCTGTGCTGCTCCTCTGAAGAAACGCCTCAGCTGGCGCCCGCGGAGCCCCCGTTTGGAGGAAGACAAAAGCGTCCATTACCTGATGGGCCGAATAAGATTACTGGCCCATTCCGGGTTGACCATGATTGGAGTCATGGCAACATGCATCATGCGGGGGGTACAGCCATTGCAATACAGAGGCCACCCCATGTGGGATTTCAACGGGGAAGAAGATGCCACCCGTCATGGCCGCGAAGTGCCAGATTCGACCGAGGATCTGGTGCAGATCCTGTCTGGCCTGTACAAGGGGGAGAAGGAGGACTTCCTTCGAACGAACCCCTTGAATGGGTTTTCCATGAACAACCCTAGAGGCTGGGTAAGCGAACACTTTTAAGGGCTCAATCCACGCTTTCGAAGTTTAGGCTTCTTACATTATGTCTTCGGCGCAGGAACTACGCCGGACTGTGGAGGACATGGTAAGTCCCGCTCCGCAACCCGAGGATCCAGAAAGATCCCTGGATCCGGCCTCTGAAGAGGACCCGGATATCAAGGTGGAGCTGATCGACGGGGTGTTCCACCAACTTAGCATGGATAATGCTTTAGTCGCCATTACGGCGGACTACCCCGGACTGTATCCGGCTTCCCAGGTGACTGTGACCGAGGTCCGGACACCATTATCTCTTCCTTGCCCATTTCTGACCTTCGCGAACGATGGTGTTTTACAGGAAGCGCCTTCAAGGCGGGAAACCGAGCCCGCGGCGGCTGACCAACAAAGGTCAGTCCGGACCAGCAGGCGGAAAAGGAGCGCGGTACGGACTGAGACGCCGCCGCAAAGGTATAGCTCATATTTTAAATTTTCAGAGCAACGTTCCTAGGAAGCGTCTGAGTGCTCATGATCTTTGTAGGAGAAAGAGCGCCCGCCGTACTGTGGGCGTAGATGTTGCCGATCCGACCTATACCGGCCAGGCTCCAGCGCCCGGCCTGGAGGGGGAGGCAAGCGCAAGGCGCGGGCCGGATACTCCTCCAACGCAGGATGCCGACAGACTGTCCGCCACCAAGTCTGAGGTGGAGAGCGCCATGAACCACAGGCGCCGCCGAACAGTATTTCGTGAAGCGTGCTTCTCCCCTGAGGCATTGGACGCCTTTAACGCAGGGGACGCGCACCTCTGTGCTGCTCAAGATGGTTTTACCAGAGCCACGGAGCAGTATGTAAAAGACATACGGGTAAGGGAATTTTAATGGTTATATATGCCAGTAGCCCCCGAGACTTAAAGTAGTTATGTTAACTGATTTAAGGATCATTTGAAACGCAGGCTCTTACCGAGAAGAATGCCTAGCTGTCTTAGGAGCTGCAAGAATGCAAGGCCCAACTTGAGGCCGCGCTTGCTGCCGCAGGAGGAAACGCAGAGACCCCTCCTGGTAACACATTTTTATTAATAAACATAAGCACTGTGCGGCGTGCGCGCAAGTCTAATAATGACATTGCACGTGCCGCCGGACAAGATCCGGACAGGCAAGAATTACTGCGCCAGCTGAAGGCCGACGAGAGGGTGCTGAATAGGGTGCAACAAGAAAGGAACAAGCTCCAGGATGCCAACGCCAAGCTCGGAGAAGAGCTGAAAGGCGCTCGAGCCGGGCTGTCCGGCTCCGTTAAGGAGAATCAGCGGCTTCATCGCGGCATTTATAGTAAGTGCTTGAGCGGACTCCTTCAAAAAGAAGAGTTCGGCGAAGAAGTAAATTGACATAATATGTCTTGTAGGTATACTCACAGGTCGCCCTGCGGAGGAGATGCCCATATCAACGGGTGATCAACTTCCCGAGCTGTTGCAACTGCTTGAACGAGTTCGGCAGGCAATGAGCGGCGTCGTCCAGGCTTTATGGCCAGCCCTCTCCCTACCCGAGGGCCTTGGGGAGCTTGCGGAGAAGCTTCAGGGAGTGCGGCAGCACTTCCGTTTGTGGAAGATTTCGGCTTGCCGTCAAGGTGCCAGGGAGGCTTGGGCCATGGTGAAGACGCGTTACAAGAAGGCGGATCCCAACCACATGGCCAAAGTTGGACCGGTGGGGCCCGATGGGAAGGAGATCCCTGTGAGTTTAGTATACAGCCAGGTAGAGTTGGCTGCTAAATTTTCCCAACGGGACTGTAAGTTAGACAGCCAATTAGACGGGATTGAGGAGGAATACAATCAGTAAATTTGACAATGTATAGATTTTTTTTAAATGACATGTGAAATGCCTTCTAGCCGGATTGTAGATCGTTTGTCTTTGCCGACCTTTTTGCTTCAACCTCGGGACCCTAGAGTCCGGAGTGTGTCTGAATACATTTTTGGTTAAGAAACAACCGGGGTATGCATTGAGACCAGGTGTAGGGGTCATTAGTGCTTTATCAGACAAGTGCCCAACTAGTTATGTTATATTACATGGTTAGTAAGAAACATCTTCCAGGGAGAATAATTCCATTAAGGGTTCCTTTCCCTGGGACGCATACCCTAAAGTGCATGCCCGGACTGCGAAAGAAAGCAGAAAAACATATGGGGGCAGATAAATAAGTAGGTAAAAAATCATCTTTCAAGTCACCGACCGAATATTCCCTTAAGAACGCTAGCTTTCGGCTTCACCCAGTCTGAGGTACACATCCGGCTGACCCGGCAGTAACAATCGCAGAGGTGCTCCCTTTACCTTCTAGCCGAACAATCGGGAACGTAGGGGTAAGCACAGGAGCCAGGCAACCCAGCTTGGCCAAAACTTAAGTCATATCGATGCATATAATGGTGAGTAAAAGGTACATGTGGAAGCTTGACACATGTGCTGGGCATGAAGCCCTTATAATTGAGCTTCTGGAAAAGAAGCCCCCAGGTATAATGAGTGCGAATGGCACGTCAAGTGTATGCAAACAATGCGGAAGTAGGCCCTCAGGGGCTTTTTAGTAAAAAGGTTAGGGGAAGAAAGAGAAACAAAAGACAGCTGAAGTGTAAAAATTTGAACGGAGGAAGGGGACGAACTCTTAGTCCGGCGCTAGGCATAGAATCTTCGGAGGCGGGCTGCATTCCATGGGTTCGGCTCGAGTCGCTTATCCGACGCATTTCGTAGATGGTACGCTCCGCCGGTCAGGACTTGATCAATAATGAAGGGGCCCTCCCATTTGGGCTTAAGCTTGTCCTTTTTCTTGTCCGGCAGGCGTAGAACTAGTTCGCCAATGTTGTAAGTCTTGGCCCGTACTTCTCTGCTTTGATATCTTCAGGCCTGCTGCTGATAGAATGCGGAACGAGCCTTGGCGACGTCGCGTTCTTCCTCCAATGTATCCAAGCTGTCCTGCCGATCTAGCTCGGCCTCTCTTTCTTCGTACATGCGCACTCGAGGTGAGTCATGAATAATGTCGCAGGGCAGGACTGCCTCTGCGCCGTATACCATAAAAAATGGTGTGAATCCGGTAGTACGGTTAGGCGTTGTCCGCAGCCCCTAGAGTACGGAGTCGAGCTCCTCAACCCAGTGCGTGTCAGACTTAGTAAGTGACCGCACTAGTCTGGGTTTAATGCCGCTCATTATTAGACCATTTGCTCGTTCCACTTGACCGTTGGTTTGAGGGTGATAGACTGAAGCGTAGTCGAGCTTGATGCCCATATTTTTGCACCATGACTTAACCTCGTCGGCCGTGAAGTTCGTGCCGTTGTCGGTGATGATGTTGTGGGGGACTCCGTAACGGTGTACCACCCCGGATATAAAGTCTATCACTGGTCCGGACTCTGCCGTTTTGACCGGTTTGGCCTCTATCCATTTGGTGAATTTATCCACCATGACCAATAGGTACCTTTGCTTGTGGGTTCCCCCTTTAAGGGGTCCAACCATATCAAGTCCCCAGACCGCGAATGGCCAGGTAATGGGTATAGTTTTGAGGGCGGTGGGTGGCATATGGCTCTGATTAGCAAAGAGCTGACAACGGACGCATCTCTGGACTAAGTCCTGGGCATCTGTCCGGGCCGTCGGCCAATAAAATCTTGTACGAAATGCCTTTCCTACAAGGGCCCGGGCTGCTGCGTGGTGTCCGCCTAGTCCGGCATGAATTTCAGCCAGGAGGTTTCGCCCTTCATCTTCGGAGATACACCTTTGAAGGACTCCGGTTGTACTTTTCTTATAAAGTTCTCCCTCATGGACCTTGTAGGCTTTCGATCGCCGGACTATGCAGCGGGCCTCATTTTGGTCTTCGGGAAGTTCCTGTCTAAGCAGATAGGCTAGGAATGGTTCCGTCCACGGGGCAATTACTGCCATTATGTCGTGGGCTGAAGGTGTTATGTCATCGGCTGAATCGCCGGTTGGTGCGGTTGTTTCCGGTTTGTCATTTCCGGATTCCCCTTCCCATAGTACGGATGACTTGAAGAGCCATTCCAGGAAGATATTTGGAGGGACAGCGTCACATTTTGCGCCGATGCGTGCCAGTACGTCGGCTGCTTGGTTATTTTCTCGGGCTACGTGATGAAATTCAAGTCCTTCAAACCGAGCCGACATTTTTAGGACAGCATTGCGATATGCAGCCATTTTCGGATCCTTGGCGTCAAAGTCTCCGTTTATTTGGGATATTGCAAGGTTTGAATCCCCGCGCACCTCTAGGCGTTGAATGCCCATGGAGATTGCCATCCGGAGACCATGTAGGAGGGCCTCGTATTCGGCTGCGTTGTTGGAGTCCGTGTACATTATTTGAAGTACGTATTGGACTGTGTCCCCGGTTGGGGACGTCAAGACGACGCGAGCCCCCAGTCCGGACAACATTTTGGAGCCGTCGAAGTGCATAGTCCAATTGGAGTATGCGCCGTACTCTTTAGGGAGTTCGGCTTCTGTCCATTCGGCGACGAAGTCAGCCAAAACTTGTGACTTTATAGCTCGCCGAGGTTTGTAAGTTATATCGAATGGTAAGAGCTCAATGGCCCATTTTGCAATCCTGCCCGTTGTGTCGCGGTTATTTATGATGTCATTGAGTGGTACTTCAGAGGCCACTATTATCGAACACTCTTGAAAGTAGTGTCGGAGCTTCCAGGATGCCATGAACACCGCATACGCTATCTTCTGATAGTGTGGGTAACGGGACTTGCAGGGAGTTAACACAGTAGATACATAATACACTGGTTTTTGAAGAGGGAATTTGTGCACTTCTGTCTCTCGTTCGACGATGAGTACCGCGCTTACAACTTGATGCGTTGCTGCGATGTATAACAACACTGGTTCGCCCAGATTGGGCGCAGCCAGGACCGGATTTGTTGCCAATATGGCCTTTATTTCTTCGAGTCCGGCAGTGGCAGCATCCGTCCACTCGAAGTGTTCGGCGCGCCTGAGGAGGCGATAGAGGGGCAATGCCTTTTCTCCTAGACGGGAGATAAAGCGGCTTAAAGCTGCGATGCATCCTGTTAATTTTTGTATTTGTTTGAGGTCTTTTGGGATATCCAACTGTGACAGAGCTCGTATTTTAGCCGGGTTTGCTTCAATTCCTCTACCGGATACAATGAAGCCCAGCAGCTTTCCGGCTGGTACACCGAAAACGCATTTTTCCGGATTCAGCTTGATGTCATATGCTCTGAGGTTGTCGAATGTGAGCCTCAAATCGTCTACTAGAGTTTCGACGTGTTTTGTTTTGAGAACTACGTCGTCTACGTATGCCTCGACTGTTTTGCCGATCTGGGTAGCCAGACATGTTTGAATCATGCGCTGATATGTTGCGCCGGCATTTTTAAGTCCGAAGGGCATCGTGTTGAAGCAGAATGGTCCGTCTGGAGTGATGAATGCCGTTGCGGCTTGGTCTGCTTCCGCCATCTTGATTTGATGGTAACCAGAGTATGCGTCGAGGAAGCACAATGAATCGTGCCCTGCGGTAGCATCGATAATTTGGTCGATGCGGGGGAGGGGGAAGGGATCCTTTGGGCAAGCCTTATTGAGGTCTTTAAAATCGACGCATAGGCGCCAGGATTTGTCCTTCTTTGGTACCATTACCAGATTTACTATCCAATCCGGATGTTTGATATCTCTAATGAATCCGTCTTCCAATAGTTTGGCTAGATCTTCTCCCATTGCCTGTCTTTTGGGTTCGGAAAATCATCGAAGAGCCTGTTTGACCGGCTTGAATCCTTGTAGGATGTTTAGGCTGTGTTCTGCCAGTCTGCGTGGGATTCCGGGCATGTCCGAAGGATGCCATGCAAAAATGTCCCAATTTTCCTGAAAGAATTCTCACAGTGCGGCGTCTACCTCGGGGTTCAATTGTGCCCCAATGGAGGCCGTCTTTGTTGGGTCCATTGGATGGACCTGGAATTTCACTATTTCATCTGCTGGTTTGAAGGAGGTGGACTTGGATCTTTTATCAAGTATCACATCGTCTCTGTTTACCGTAGAGCGCAGCGCGGTGAGTTCTTCTACCGCTAGGGCCTCGGATAGTGCCTCCAGGGCTAGTGCGGCTGTCTTGTTTTCGGCGCGGAGTGCTATGTCCGGATCACTAGCGAGAGTGATTATTCCGCCGGGCCCAGGCATTTTGAGCTTCATATACCCGTAATGGGGTACGGCTTGAAAAATTGTGAATGCCTCTCATCCTAATATAGCGTGATATCCGCTGTTGAACGGGGCCACTTGGAACGTGACTTCTTCGGATCTGTAATTGTCCGGCGAGCCGAACACCACATCGAGTGTGATTTTTCCGGTGCAGCGCGCTTCCCGGCTAGGGATTATTCCTCTGAAGGTTGTGCTGCTTCGCTCAATATGGCTCCAATCGATTTCCATTTTTTGGAGAGTTTCCTCATAGATGAGGTTTAGTCCGCTGCCGCCATCCATGAGGACCTTTGTAAGTCGAAAGCCGTCCACTATGGGACTAAGCACCAGTGCGGCTGGTGCTCGGGCTGTTCGGAATTTAGGTTTGTCGCTGGCCTTGAAGGTGATAGTTGTGTCGCTCCATGGATTTGCTGTTGCTACTTGGTAGACTTCGGCTGGGCCCCAGATTGTTCGTTTTCGCATATTGTTTGATGCGAAGGTCTCGAAGACTGTTGATACCGTACCGGTATTGTTGGAGTGGTTTTCTGGGGCTAGAAGCTCCTCGCCACTTTTGGCCACCTGCCGCAATATCCAACATGCTCGAAGGCTATGTGTTGGGACGACTCCCTCTGTACTATGAAGGTTACAGGGTCCATTGAGCCATCCCTCCAGAACGGTTTCGTGCCCTTTATGGGGTTTTTGCTTTTTGGTTTTTGCATCTGGGGCCTGAGTGTGATGCACCCTTTTGTTGCGGACTGGGGTTGTATTCGGGGCCGGATTATCCCAAAATTGGTTTTCGGTTTTGCGGAAACCCTCCATCGCACAGTACTTTCGTACTATGGACGCCAGATCGGTGAAGCGTATAATTTTACGACGGCCGATGGCGTTCAATATTCCCTTGTCCGTGCAATTATTGCAAAAGATTGAGATTGCGTTTTCCTCTCGGCAGTCCTTTATCCTGTCCATAACCAGGAGGAATCCGGCCCAGTAGTGATGTACTGTTTCAGCGGGCTCTTGCCGTATTAGAGATAGATCGCATATGTCTGGGCGGGTGGGTGGACTAAAATCCAGGTCCCTACCCATCTTGGGGCTTAAAGGCCGAGGAGTTTCCGAATTCAGAAGCTTGGATTGCTGGACACGATCCAGCGAGTCCGGAACGATGCATGATTTTAAGTTCAATGCTCGATCGAAGTCCGTCCCTCCGCGGAAATCCGGCATGGAGGGTTTGGGAATCCGGACGTGACTAGTTTTCAATATAGGCGAAGAGTCACCGCATTGCTCCTCTACCACTGCGACATGGTGGGTGGCCTGGGGAGAGTTAATCTCTCTCAGATCGGTTTTAAGCCCAATCTGATTGTAGTCTGTAGCGACTCCCAGGGCGGTTATGCGATCCAAGAGCTCGTTGACAGACGAGAGCTCTGTTGGATCCAGCCGCTCGGCGAATTCCGAGCTGACGCGGAGATTGCTTTTGACGACTTGGGAAGTCATTGTCGAAGCAGTGGCCGGACAGGCGGTCATAAGAAAACCGCCTAGCCGGATAGTTTGGCCGGCGGCCAAGGCCCCTTTGGCGAAAATACCGTCTTTGAAGACGGGTGGAGGCATCCTTCCTGTCGGTGACGACACAGAGGAACTCTCAATGAAAGCACCAATGTCGGTGTCAAAACCGGCGGATCTCGGGTAGGGGGTCCCGAACTGTGCGTCTAGGCGGATGGTAACAAGAGACAAGGGACGCGATGTTTTACCCAGGTTCGGGCCCTCTTGATGGAGGTAAAACCCTACGTCCTGCTTGATTAATATTGATGATATGGGTAGTACAAGAGTGGATCTACCACGAGATCAAGGAGGCTAAACCCTAAAGCTAGCCTATGGTATGATTGTTGTGATGTATGTTGTGTCCTACGGACTAAAGCCCTCCGGTTTATATAGACACCGGAGGAGGCTACGGTTACACAGAGTCGATTACAATGGTAGGAGATCTACATATCCGTATTGCCAAGCTTGCTTTCCACGCCAAGGAAAGTCCCATCCGGACACGGGACGGAGTCTTCAATCTTGTATCTTCGTAGTCTTGGAGTCCGGCGGACGATGACAGTCCGGCTGTCCGGACACCCCCTAGTCCAGGACTCCCTCAGCAGGGGTACCTCACGAGGTGCTCACGACGCAAGCCATGACGATCGAGACCAGGCGGGCGCCAGCCTGCGCAGTGTCCTTGTTTCCTCTTTGGTGCAAAGGGAGCAAGCACAGGCGCGGAGTACCGAGGCATCAAGCAAAGGTTACTATAACGGTGTAACGAGACCAAGACCAGCAAAGCGACAGCATGGAGGTCACGGTGGAGCCCAACACGGCGTCATCGCCAGTGCCTTTGGTAGTCGAAGACCAACTTTAGTCAGGATAACTTGTACTAGTTGTTCCCCTTCAAAATGGCTGTTGTTGGCTCCCTTCCCACTCAATATTTGGGAAGAGGACCAGGGCCTCTATAAATAGAGATAGCCACCACAGTAGAGATCATCTCTGTAACGCCCCGGATTCGTTGCGCCAGGTGTCTGCCAGTTATTCGCCGTTGTTGCCATGTCATTTGCTTGCGTGTTGCATTTTATCATGTCATCATGTGCATTTCATTTTGCATGCGTGTTCGTTTCATGCATCCGAGCATTTTCCCCGTGGTCCGTTTTGCAATCCGGCACTCCTATGCCCTCCGGCGTTCCCCTTTTGTCTTCTGTTGTGAGCGGGTATTAAACTTTCTCAGAATGGCCCGAGGTTTGCCAAGCGGCCTTGGTATAGCACCGGTAGACCGCCTGTCAAGTTTCGTGCCATTCGGAGGTCGCCGAGCCCCGTCCAGGCAGTGCCCCGCCGCCTTCTCTCTCATTTTCCCTTGCTCTCTCTCTCATCCCGAGCTTCCTCTCTCTCTCTCTCTCCTGCAGGAGCCCCTCGCCGCCGGCCTTCCCTGCCTGCCAGACCCCGTCGCCGCGGGGAATGGACCTTCCGTGCCTGGATCCGCTCTTCCCCGCACCGGATCTGACGCCCTCCGGCCGGTTCCCTGCCGTCTTGCGCCGCCGGAGGACAGCAGCGCCGCCGGCCTCGTCCCTGGGGAGGACGACGACCGCCCAGCCTCGCACGTCCCTGGGCCACCGGCCTCTCTAAGGCCGAGCTCCGCCGGCCGGCTACGGCCTCCCCGCGGCCCAGCCCAACACCGAGCCGGCCTCTGAGCCGCAAGGTGAGCGTCGCCTCGCTATCCCACACCCTGAGCGTCAGTTAGTATCTTGCGCTCAACTCAGTTTTTTTTTCGAAAACGACAAAGTCCCCGGATTTATGTAATATTTTCATGCCATGTTCATCGCATCACATCTCTGCATCTGTAGGTCCGTTTTGTGCGTGTAATATGTCAAATTGTTTGTCTCGACGAGTACTTCATTTCATTCCATTGCATCATTTTCATTTGAGCTCATCTTGATGCCCGAAATGCTGTTGGAAGAGTGCTTCATGATGTTAATTTGCTCATTTGTCATTTTTGCCATGATTGATGTGTGCATCCTATGAGGTTGAGCTCTACATGTATGTTGATCTATGCCATGCCATCTTTCCACGGGTGCCAACCATGTATTTTTGTGAGTTGTGTGCTGAGTGTATCATGCTTGTAAAGTAGGGCACTTGCTGTTGCTGTTTTGCTAGGCAGATTCTGTTATATTTTGTTGCTATGTTAACATGCTTCTACTAATCATTCTATGCATAATCTGGAGATGCTCTATAAACATGTTTTGATCTACATGTCATGCTCTATCCATTAATGCCCTTGGGTGCAATTATATTCTGCTGTATCATGTTGTAATCTTGCTCCAAAGTTGCTTCATAATGTTGCTGTCAGCCTATTTACATTAAGTTCACTAGTTTCCATGTGTTTTCCTAGTGATCCATGAACCCTATGACCTTGCTCTTGCCATGCTTAGCTTCATAAACATGTATTCTTACTGTTTGTTGCCTTGTCATGCCATGTATTGCTCTGTAGTGAGTGGTTCAAGCTCACGAACATGCCTACTTATTGTTATTCCTGCCATGTATGAATCTGTAATATAACTTGCCATGTTTACATGGGTGCCATCATATTTTCTGATCCTTTTTGGCTCATGGTCAGTAAGGGACTTTTGATATATGCAATTAGTATATTCATGACATGCCTTTGTTTGCCATGATAAGTTCCTGTAACAAGTTGTTTGCTTGCTCTAAACATTGCAACCTGATGTTATTTCTGCTAAAGTCTGAAACTGTTATTATTTGCAATTTTACCATGTCATTTTGAGCATATTCTAGTTGTTTCTGGAGATAGCTCAGTGTTCATGTTTTGTTATGCTTTACATGTACTTCATGCCCATGCCTTTTGTTATTATGTTGGGGTGCTGTAGCATGATGTTTTGATGCTTGCAATATGCCTAGTTGCTGTTATGGGCAGATTATTGTTATGACTTGTATAGAGTGTATCTGTTGCACCGTTGCTCCGTTTTGAGTGTGCTCTATATGAAACTTGCTTGATTTTGCATGTAGCTTCATATTACCATGTTGCATCCTTGTTTTGAGGTGTTTGCTTGATGTTTGTATGCATTTTGCATCGATGCCATGTTTAACTTGTTTTGCTCATATCTTCTAGGCCGTAGCTCCGAATCTAATGAACTTTATATGTAACTTGACTAGAATCTCGTGTAGATCATCGTGGTGCATCTTAACTTGCTGTTTAAAAACTTGAACATAAGGTTTATTCAGTTCTGGACAAATTTCGAAATTTGCATATGAGGACTTACCGGAATTGTTATATGTTGTTTCCGGCCTCATTTAAACTTGCCTTGATGTGTTGTTCTTGTTTGCATCATCTCTTGCCATGAGTAGCCTCATCTAGTTTTGTCATGCATCATGCTTGTTGTGCATAATGTCTTGTCATGTGTGGTGTGTTTACTATGTTGTGTGCTTCTTCTCAATAGTTCCTGTTTCGTTGCGATCGTGAGGATGCGTTCGTCTACGTGTGGTTCGTCTTCATGGCTTCATCTTCTTCATGGACTCGTTCTTCTTCCTTGCGGGATTTCAGGAAAGATGACCGCTACCCTGGATCTCACTACTATCATTGCTATGCTAGTTGCTTCGTTCTATCGCTATGCTGCGCTACCTATTACCTGTTTATCAAGCCATCCCATATTGCCATGAACCTCTAACCTTTGACACCTTTCCTATGCAAACCGTTGTTTGGCTATGTTACCGCTTTTGCTCAGACCCTCTTATAGCGTTGCTAGTTGCAGGTGAAGTTGAAGATTTCTCCATGGTGGACAGGGTTTATGTTGGGATATCACAATATCTCTTATATTATTAATGCATCTATATACTTGGTAAAGGGTGGAAGGCTCGGCCTTATGCCTGGTGTTTTGTTCCACTCTTGCCGCCCTAGTTTCCGTCATACCAGTATTATGTTCCCGGATTTTGCGTTCCTTACGCGGTCGGGTGATTTATGGGACCCCCCTGACAGTTCGCTTTGAATAAAACTTGTCCAGCAAGGCCCAACCTTGGTTTTACCATTTGCCTCACCACCACCTATCCCTTTCCCTTGGGTCGGCCAACCCGAGGGTCATCTTTATTTTTAGCCCCCCCCCCCCCGGCCAGTGCTTGTCTAAGTGCTGGTCCGAACCGAGCGATGTCCGGCGCCCCCTGGGCAACCAGGGTCTATGCCAACCCGACGTCTTGCTCATCCGGTGTGCCGTGAGAATGAGATATGTGCAGCTCCTATCGGGATTTGTCGGCACAGCGGGAGGCTTTGCTGGTCTTGTTTTACCATTGTCTAAATGTCTTGTAAACCGGGATTCCGAAACTGATCGGGTCTTCCTGGGAGAAGGTCTATTCCTTCGTTGATCGTGAGAGCTTGTCATGGGCTAAGTTGGGACACCCCTGCAGGGTATAAACTTTCGAGAGCCGTGCCCGCGGTTATGTGGCAGATGGGAATTTGTTAATGTCCGGTTGTAGATAACTTGACAGTTGATCCGAATTAAAACGCATCAACCGCGTGTGTAGCCGTGATGGTCTCTTCTCGGCGGAGTCCGGGAAGTGAACACGGTTTCTGGGTTATGTTTGACGTAAGTAGGTGTTCAGGATCACCTCTTGATCATTGCTAGCTTCACGACCGTTCCTTTGTTTCTCGTCTTGCTCTCATTTGCGTATGGTAGCCACCATATCATGCTTAGTCGCTGCTGCAACCTCACCACTTTACCCCTTCCTTTCCCATTAAGCTTTGCTAGTCTTCATACCCATGGTAATGGGATTGCTGAGTCCTCGTGGCTCACAGATTACTACAACAACAGTTGCAGGTACAGGTTATACGATGATCATGACGCGAGAGTGATGTTTGCTTGTTTGGAGTTCTTCTTCTGCTTCTTCTTCGATCAGGGGATAGGTTCCAGGTCGGCAGCCTGGGCTAGCAGGGTGGATATTATTTGAGTTTCTATTTATGATTCATCCGTAGTCGGGTGTTGTTCTTGTATGATGTAATTGTTGTATTCGTGTTGCATTGTATGCCTTATGTATGTATCCCCATCTATTATGTAATGTTGATGTAATGATATCCACCTTGCAAAAGCGTCTTCAAGATGCGCTTCTATCCTTGGTGGGACCTTCGAGTTCCTTTGGGATAGGGTCGCATCTTGGGCATGACAAGTTGGTATCAGAGCCTCGACCGACCTTAGGAGCCCCCTTGATTGATCGTGTAGTTTGGCCGTTGTTGAGTCTAGAAGAAAACTATTTTTGGAGTCTAGTTATATCGGAGAGTAGGAATTATTTTTTACTCCTCAGCCCCTTCGTCGCTCTGGTGAGGAATCTTGACGTAGGTGTTTTGAACTACTCCTCTTCCCTTCAAATTTTTTTTCTTTAGGATCACGCGGTTAGTTTCGTGAGTTGTCCATCCTCTTTTATCCGGTGCATTTCTCGTCAAGTTGACTCGAGCCTCTTCATCTTTGCCAAGTTCAATCCTCAGTTCTTCCTCCGAGATCGTTGTTGTTTCCCTGTCCGAAGTTGTCCTTGTTTTTTCCCACCTGCCCACCCTTCTTCCTCTCGGAACCGGAGTCTGTAATCGAGTATCCATCCTACTCGTGCGAAGTCTTTACTTTCTTTCCTCAATGTTTTCAACCGGTGTTTTCTCGTCAAGATATTCGTCGGTTTCCCCTTCCAGTTGCCTGTGTTTTCCCACCCTCCCACCCTTTCTTCTTCCCGGAGTCTGAGTCTGTTTCGAGTATCTATTTCATTCGTGCGGAGCCTCTTCAGGTTTTCCCTCAATTATTTCAACCAGTGATTCCTCGTCTCGTTCGTCTTTCTTCATCCCTTCCTTTTTCCGGCGGACTCAGTTCAAGTTTTTTGGGTTGATCATATTCTTTTTCCTCGGCTCAAGTGTTTTTCTCCCTGCTCGTTCGCCTCTCGCCAGTTTATCCTTCCGGAGTGTTCAAGAAATCTCAGGAGTTTCGTCTGTGTTTGAATTAATTCGAGGTTGCCACCTCATTCAAATATTTCAATTGTTCCGGTGCATCATCTATCTGTTCAACAATCCTTTCCAACGGTGTTTTTCTTTTTAGTGGGCCCTAACCCACAGGTCTTTTCCCAGGATCTTACCTGACTCTTCTAATTATTCCGGAGCTATTCCAAATTCTTTTCAAAGTGTGACGTAAGAATGAATTTTCATCAGTCACATGCCTTCTCCAAGATCGCTTTCAAATTCTTTTCATTGTTGGCTCAACCTCTTCGTGTCCGTTCTCCCGGAGATTCGCGGTGCTAGCTCGATGTTATCCTATCAAATTGTTTCAAGTCATGCAAATTCTTTTCATCCATCCGGAGCATTCAGGAGTTGATTTCTATTTCTTTTCACCGGAGGCCATCATTCATGTTACCATTCTCTATTTATCCCGGCGCTTCGTTCAAGTATTCTTTAATCAGCTCATAATTTCTTGGCTCTTTTGCCTCTAAATCCCCTCAAGCATATTTGTCTTCTAATTCTTCTCGGTGATTCATTCCCTTCCATCAGTCATTTCTGAATTCTTACGGTGGTTCGTTCAAGATTCTTTTCCTCGTTTATCATATTAATCCATTCGTTTTTTTCAATCCTACCGGTGGTTCAAGAAGACCTTCTCAAGTTTGCGTTATGCCACTTCTCAATTCTTTTTTTCAAGAAGAATAAGTAGTATAAAAAATCCATTGTTTGTCATCAATTAAATTTGATGAAGGATAAGCATACAATAAATCTTATTCTTATTTCATCCAAGTGATTAATCCCTCCCTTCGGAATTTGTTCTTGATGAATAAATTCTAGTTCCAAGTGTTTTCATCTTTTCTTTTCCGGAGTTCATATTTCCTCGGCCATCTCGTCGGAACCCCCATCTTAATCACCGCAAGGCTAATCTTATTTTTTTTCATCCTTCATTTTATCTCATCATCCTTTTGTCACCGGAGTTCTTCATGGCGATTCTTCATGACTTAATGCATTCTTCAAGAGTTCATCAAGTATCATTCCATCCTATCTAGCTTGTGTTCTATCCTTTCATTGTTCAGCCGAAGTGCTGTCTAAATTCTTTCACTCTTATTCGTTTCTTTTCTCATTCTAACCACTCCGGTTAGAACGAGTGGTTTCATAGTCTATCTGAATTCGTGAGCTTTTGATTCGTCATCCTCGTCGTTCCTCTATTCTTCTCGAGTTCTCTCGATTCTTTGCTTATTCTCTTGAGCTCTTGTTTCACCTCATCCCTTTTTCCCTTCCTTCACGGTCCTAAGATCTCGGGACGAGATCTCTTGTTAGTGGAGGAGTGTTGTAACGCCCCGGATTCGTTGCGCCAGGTGTCTGCCAGTTATTCGCCGTTGTTGCCATGTCATTTGCTTGCGTGTTGCATTTTATCATGTCATGATGTGCATTTCATTTTGCATGCGTGTTTGTTTCATGCATCCGAGCATTTTCCCCGTGGTCCGTTTTGCAATCCGGCACTCCTATGCCCTCCGGCGTTCCCCTTTTGTCTTCTGTTGTGAGCGGGTATTAAACTTTCTCGGAATGGCCCGAGGTTTGCCAAGCGGCCTTGGTATAGCACCGGTAGACCGCCTGTCAAGTTTCGTGTCATTCGGAGGTCGTTTGATACTCCAACGGTTAACCGGGTAACTGTAAAGCCCTCTTTGAGTTGCAGCCCAACACCCCTTCCAAAGTGGCCCAAAACCCACCTAACTCCCCTCAATGCTCTCGGTCGTTCGATCATGATCGCGTGGCCGAAAACCGTGCTCCATTTGGACTCTCCTAGCTCCCTCTACCTATAAATATGTGCCCCTCCCCAAAATTCTCGCAGTCTAACCCTAGCTTCTTCCTCCTCGCGCCGTCGGATGAAATCTCCACCGCGCCCGGACATGTCCAACGCCACCAGCCACCTCACTCCAGCCAATAGGAGCGCGACACGTCATCGCCGCCGCCTTCCGCATCCAACCAGCGCGCGCCACCTGTCCTCCCTGCGCCCCACTTCGCCGCGGCCCTGCCGGCCCACCCGCGGCCCGCCGTGGTCCGAGACGGGCCCGGTCGCCGAGCCCTTCGCCTCACGAGCCCGAGCGCTCGAGCTTCGCCGCCGCCGCCAGATGCTCCCGCCGGCCACCCGGACTTCGCCGGAGGCCGCGACCCCTCGCCGTCCCTTCGCAAGAGCCGAGCCCCGTGCTGCCGGAGTTCGCCGAGCCCCGTCCAGGCAGTGCCCCGCCGCCTCCTCTCTCGTTTTCCCTTGCTCTCTCTCTCATCCCGAGCTTCCTCTCTCTCTCTCCTGCAGGAGCCCCTCACCGCCGGCCTTCCCTGCCTGCCAGACCCCGTCGCCGCCGGGAATGGACCTTCCGTGCCTGGATCCGCTCTTCCCCGCACCGGATCTGACGCCCTCCGGCCGGTTCCCTGCCGTCTTGTGCTGCCGGAGGACAGCAGCGCCGCCGGCCTCGTCCCTGGGGAGGACGACGACCGCCCAGCCTCGCACGTCCCTGGGCCACCGGCCTCTCTAAGGCCCATCTCCGCCGGCCCGCTACAGCCTCCCCGCGGCCCAGCCCAACACCGAGCCGGCCTCTGAGCCGCAAGGTGAGCGTCGCCTCGCTATCCCGCGCCCTGAGCGTCAGTTAGTATCTTGCGCTCAACTCAGTTTTTTTTTTCGAAAACGACAGTCCCCGGATTTCTGTAATATTTTCATGCCATGTTCATCGCATCACATCTCTGCATCTGTAGTCCCGTTTTGTGTGTGTAATATGTCAAATTGTTCGTCTCGACAAGTAATTCATTTCATTCCATTGCATCATTTTCATTTGAGCTCATCTTGATGCCCGAAATGCTGTTGGAAAAGTGCTTCATGATGTTAATCTACTGAAACTGTTATAACTTGCTCATTTGTCATTTTTGCCATGATTGATGTGTGCATCCTATGAGGTTGAGCTCTACATGTATGTTGATCTATGCCATGCCATCTTTCCAGGGGAGCCAACCATGTATTTTTGTGAGTTGTGTGCTGAGTGTATCAAGCTTGTAAAGTAGGGCACTTGCTGTTGCTGTTTTGCTAGGCAGATTCTGTTATATTTTGTTGCTATGTTAACATGCTTCTACTAATCATTCTATGCATAATCTGGAGATGCTCTATAAACATGTTTTGATCTACATGTCATGCTCTATCCATTCATGCCCTTGGTTGCAATTATAGCCTGTTGTATCATGTTGTAATCTTGCTCCAAAGTTGCTTCATAATGTTGCTGTCAGCCTGTTTACATTAAGTTCACTAGTTTCCATGTGTTTTCCTAGTGATCCATGAACCCTATGACCTTGCTCTTGCCATGCTTAGCTTCATAAACATATCTTCTTACTGTTTGTTGCCTTGTCATGCCATATATTGCTCTGTAGTGAGTGGTTCAAGCTCACGAACATGCCTACTTATTGTTATTCCTGCCATGTATGAATCTGTAATATAACTTGCCATGTTTACATGGGTGCCATCATATTTTCTGATCCTTTTTGGCTCATGGTCAGTAAGGGACTTTTGATCTATGCAATTAGTAGATTCATGCCATGCCTTTGTTTGCCATGATAAGTTCCTGTAACATGTTGTTTGCTTGCTCTAAACATTGCAACCTGATGTTATTTCTGCTAAAGTCTGAAACTGTTATTATTTGCAATCTTACCATGTCATTTTGAGCATGTTCTAGTTGTTTCTGGAGATAGCTCAGTGTTCATGTTTTGTTATGCTTTACATGTACTTCATGCCCATGCCTTTTTTTATTATGTTGGGGTGTTGTAGCATGATGTTTTGATGCTTGCAATATGCCTAGTTGTTGTTATGGGCAGATTGTTGTTATGACTTGTATAGAGTGTATGTGTTGCACCGTTGCTCCGTTTTGAGTGTGCTCTATATGAAACTTGCTTGATTTTGCATGTAGCTTCATATTACCATGTTGCATCCTTGTTTTGAGGTGTTTGCTTGATGTTTGTATGCATTTTGCATCGATGCCATGTTTAACTTGTTTTGCTCATATCTTCTAGGCCGTAGCTCCGAATCTAATGAACTTTATATGTAACTTGACTAGAATCTCGTGTAGATCATCGTGGTGCATCTTAAATTGCTGTTTAACAACTTGAACATAAGGTTTATTCAGTTCTGGACCAATTTCGAAATTTGCATATGAGGACTTACCGGAATTGTTATATGTTGTTTCCGGCCTAATTTAAACTTGCCTTGATGTGTTGTTCTTGTTTGCATCATCTCTTGCCATGAGTAGCCTCATCTAGTTTTGTCATGCATCATGCTTGTTGTGCATCATGTCTTGTCATGTGTGGTGTGTTTACTATGTTGTGTGCTTCTTCTTGATAGTTCCCGTTTCGTTGCGATCGTGAGGATGCGTTCGTCTACGTGTGGTTCGTCTTCGTGGCTTCATCTTATTCATGGACTCGTTCTTCTTCCTTTCGGGATTGCAGGCAAGATGACCGCTACCCTGGATCTCACTACTATCATTGCTATGCTAGTTGCTTCATTCTATCGCTATGCTGCGCTACCTATTACCTATTTATCAAGCCATCCCATATTGCCATGAACCTCTAACCTTTGACACCTTTCCTATGCAAACCGTTGTTTGGCTATGTTACCGCTTTTGCTCAGCCCCTCTTATAGCGTTGCTAGTTGCAGGTGAAGTTGAAGATTTCTCCATGGTGGACAGGGTTTATGTTGGGATATCACAATATCTCTTATATTATTAATGCATCTATATACTTGGTAAAGGGTGGAAGGCTCAGCCTTATGCCTGGTGTTTTGTTCTACTCTTGTCGCCCTAGTTTTCGTCATACCGGTATTATGTTCCCGGATTTTGCATTCCTTACGCGGTCGGGTTATTTATGGGACCCCCCTGACAGTTCGCTTTGAATAAAACTTGTCCAGCAAGGCCCAGCCTTGGTTTTACCATTTGCCTCACCACCACCTATCCCTTTCCCTTGGGTCGGCCAACCCGAGGGTCATCTTTATTTTTAGCCCCCCCCAGGCTAGTGCTTGTCTAAGTGCTGGTCCGAACCGAGCGATGTCCGGCGCCCCCTGGGCAACTAGTGTCTATGCCAACCCGACGTCTTGCTCATCCGGTGTGCCCTGAGAACGAGATATGTGCAGATCCTATCGGGATTTGTCGGCACAGCGGGAGGCTTTGCTGGTCTTGTTTTACCATTGTCGAAATGTCTTGTAAACCGGGATTCCGAGACTGATCGGGTCTTCCTGGGAGAAGGTCTATTCCTTCGTTGATCGCGAGAGCTTGTCATGGGCTAAGTTGGGACACCCCTGCAGGGTATAAATTTTCGAGAGCCGTGCCCGCGGTTATGTGGCAGATGGGAATTTTTTAATGTTCGGTTGTAGATAACTTGACACTTGATCCGAATTAAAACGCATCAACCACGTGTGTAGCCGTGATGGTCTCTTCTCGGCGGAGTCCGGGAAGTGAACACAGTTTCTGGGTTATGTTTGACGTAAGTAGGTGTTCAGGATCACCTCTTGATCATTGCTAGCTTCACGACCGTTCCTTTGTTTCTCGTCTCGCTCTCATTTGCGTATGGTAGCCACCATATCATGCTTAGTCGCTGCTGCAACCTCACCACTTTACCCCTTCCTTTCCCATTAAGCTTTGCTAGTCTTCATACCCATGGTAATGGGATTGCTGAGTCCTCGTGGCTCACAGATTACTACAACAACAGTTGCAGGTACAGGTTATACGATGATCATGACGCGAGAGCGATGTTTGCTTGTTTGGAGTTCTTCTTCTGCTTCTTCTTCGATCAGGGGATAGGTTCCAGGTCGGCAGCCTGGGCTAGCAGGGTGGATATTGTTTGAGTTTCTATTTATGATTCATCCGTAGTCGGGTGTTGTTCTTGTATGATGTAATTGTTGTATTCGTGCGGCATTGTATGCCTGATGTATGTATCCCCATCTATTATGTAATGTTGATGTAATGATATCCACCTTGCAAAAGCGTCTTCAAGATGCGCTTCTATCCTTGGTGGGACCTTCGAGTTCCTTTGGGATAGGGTCGCATCTTGGGCGTGACAATCTCATCCAGAGCTGATCAAATCCACCCAAGTAGAACACCGCACCAGCTCAAGAACACCCCTCGCGAGGTTGTTCTTCCATTGTACTGTTCATCATCAGCCCCAGAGGCAATCCACCACACCACACACTAGAGTAGGGTATTACACCACAGCGGTGGCCCAAACTAGTATAAACCTTGTGTCCCTTGTGTTGTTCATCGTGTAGCTTAGATTCACGGCGAGATGTTGGGACGTGGATCGGTAGGGGGAAGATCTTTGCGCGCACCCCTGAGTTCGAACCTTAAGGGTTTTGCCGGAACCCGATATCCGACATTTGTAGCCCCCGGGCCCAAGGCGCTCTCGGACTTGGCTTAGCAGCGAAGCTAAAGGGCAAGTGCGGAGCGCCGCGGGCCCCAACAGCCTGCGGCCCTGGTGGCCGCGTGGCGGTTGATTGGGTCTCCGCTTCCCCATGGTGCCTCGGCAACCACCCGATTTGACGATTCCCTACTGCATGCAAAAAAGAGTCATGATTACCTGTGATCGTGGAGGCCGACGGTTGGTCTCCTCTGGGCTATAAATGTGGAGGGGCGCAAGCCCCCATTGCTCATATCCCCTCTCCCCGCCTGCTTCTTCTTCCTCCTTCCTCCAGCTGCTCGCCGTGTCCCATGGCGTCCACGAAGAGGTATTCGGCCGCAGAAAAGGGGAACGCTCCCTAGGAAGGGCCTGGCTCCCCTCCACCCAAACGGGGCCGAGGTCGTCCTCGCAAGCACCCCGCGACTCCTACGGCGGCTCCCCGTGGTCGCGGCGATGGTCCTTCGTGCGGTGTCGGCCGCTCGGTTGGCGAGGGAAGATGCGCCGTGCCCGCGCGACCTCCCTAGCCACGCTTTCATTTGGCAGAGGTGCTGACCGAGTTTGTCGTGTGGTCGGCAGATCCGGCCGACAACAGGCTTTAGCTCCCCCGCTTCTTCGCCGGCGAACTACCGGCCGGTGCCCCTAGCGGGCTCTGGCTCCAGGTAGATGGCTATTGCAACAGGGCCTCCTGGGTCTCGGTGAAGATCTCCATCGCCAGGAACATGGCCCTGGCCCGCGGCTAGCAGACGTTTTCCCGCGCGCGTGGCCTGGGCCGATGGTGCACCCTCCACTTCAAGTTCGATGGCGACGCGACCCTCTTTGTGAGGGTGTTCAGAGAAGATGGCCGCCATGTCGGGTGTTGCCCTGAAGACAACGACGACGACGAGGTGCTGGGCCTTTGCAACCACCGTGACGAGGGCGAAGGCGAGCCCGTTCCTGGTGGCGTCCGCAGCTCACCGAGCTTGAGCGACTCTTCCTCTGGTGGCAGCTCCTCCAGCAGTGGCCGCGATCAGCCGCCACATCGTCGTGCCCGCTTCGAGGGCGGTAGCGGGTCGTCCCGCCGTCGCGCCTCGGTGAAGTGCGAGGAGGAGTCTGATTGAGCTCGGGAGGGCGATGCGGATCCCTCCTCGTGAGCCGTCGCGGGGCGCGTCGCGTTTATTTTGTTTTCCTCTTTTTCCTGCATTGAGAGATAGAGATAAGTATGGAGCCCTGTGGGGGCGTGCAAGACTATTACCCTTAACTATCATGCTATTTCTACCATTCCCGTGCTATGTTATGATGTTACGGCTGTGTGCTTGCTCGTAGGAACAACTTAGCTCTGGAGCTTCGTTGCAGTTTTTGCCTCACGAGGTACTTGTCTGAGGCCTCGCCGGGCGTCTTATGGCCTGCAAAAATAAGTCGGGAGGATAACTTTCAAACCTTTGTCGCGAGGTTGACCAGCTTAGGTCATGCATTTGCGTCGCGATGCCCGTGGGGCATGGACCGGAAGAGGTGCTCCCACTGTGAACTTGAGTGACGGAGCTGAGGGAGTCCTGGATTAGACGGGTATCCGGACAGCCGGACTGTATACATCGTACGAACTATTGAAGCGTGAAGATACAAGACTCAAGACTCCGCCCCGTGTCCGGATGGGACTCTCCTTGGCGTGGAAGGCAAGCTTGGCGATCCGGATATTATGTTTCCTTCCTTGTAACCGAGTCCATGTAAACCCTAGCCCTCTCCCGTGTCTTTATAAACCGGAGAGGTTGGTCATAGGCTAGCTCCTAGGGTTTAGCCTCTACGATCTCGTGGTAGATCTACTCTTGTACGACTCATATCGTCAATATTAATCAAGCAGGATGTAGGGTTTTACCTCCATCGAGAGGGCCCGAACCTGGGTAAAGATTGTGTCCCTTGCTTCCTGTTACCATCAGCCTAAGACACATAGATCGGGACCCCCTACCCGAGATCCGCCGGTTTTGACACCGACATTGGTGCTTTCATTAAGTGTTCCTCTGTGTCGTCGCTGCAAGGCTTGATGGCTCCTTCAATCATCGTCAACGACCCGGTCCAGGGTGAAACTTTTTCCCCCGGACAGATCTTTGTGTTCGGCAGCTTTGCACTGCAGGCTAATTCGCTTGGCCTTCTGGAGCAGATCGACAGCTACACCCCTGGCCACCAGATTAGGTTCGGAAACCTGAACTACATGGCGGACATTCGCAGAGACTTGATCTTCGACGGATTCAGGCCTATGCCAGGAGCACCGAACAGTCACGACGAGCACGGCTTAGACCTGCTGTCGGACAATGTTCAGTACATCACCCCTGCAGTAGCCCCGAACCTAAATCTAGAGCAGGTTGTGTTGCCTAAGGATGGAGAGATGGACCCCGCCCCACAGGCCGTACATTCATCGGCGGTGGAGCCGAACATAGGCCTCAATTTTGAGGAAGCTTGTGACTCCGGACCCTCGGACTTGTATCCGGTTGTAGGTTCCAGTCCGCGCGCTCCTGAGCCCGCCGAGCCTGGTTGGGCTCCGGTAATGGAGTTTACCGCTGCGGATATCTTCCAGCACTCGCCCTTTGGTGACATGCTGAACTCATTAAAGTTTCTCTCTTTGTTAGGAGGCTCTTGGCCGAACTATGTCCGGCTCGAGTGGGAAGCAGGCGACGAAGGAATTTGTTGCCCACCCACCACCCACTTCATTGCCACGGTTGATGATTTAACCGACGTGCTTGACTTCGACTACGAAGGCATCGATGGTATGGACGACGATGCAGGAGAAGATTCACAATCTCTGGGGCACTGGACTACTACCTCGTCACACGATATATACATGGTGGACACGCCCAAGTAGGACGACGACGACAATCCGGAAGATAAAACCCCCGGGCAAAAGCCAAAACGACAGCGCAGACGCCGCTCGAAGTCTAGCAACAGTAAAAATAGCGACAAGAGCACCAAAAAGATCGACACCCCAGTCAACTCCGAAGGCAACAACGACCATATGCACCCAGCAATGGAGTAGGACGAGCCAGGTCACGCCGAACACAGTTCGGAGCGGACGCCTGATCACAATGATCCCGACGGACGAGTTCATCAAACTAACCCAGGACAAGAACAAAGTCCGGATGACGACGCATTCATCATCCCGGAAACACGCGTGGAACGAGATAACCTCCACAGAAAGCTTATAGCCACCGCAAGAAGTCTAAAGAAGCAGAAGCAATGGCTAAAAGCCACACAGGAAACGCTCAATCACAAATGGAATAAAGTGCTAGACACTGAAGAAAGATACGGCGACGATCGCCATACAAAGAGCTATCCAAAACGTAAGCTACTGCCTGAATTCGATGACGAGGCTGTTCCACCAAAGAATAACACGACCAGGAGGCCAGATGTACCGCTTCATAACTGCAACAGAGCGGCTACCGACGCCGTGCATGATTTGCGCGAGCACCTGGATAAGAAAGCCGACGCGGCCAGGTCCATCTACGGATCTAAAGGACACACCCCGGCGCGGGACTACGACCACCAAAACGATTAGACCAATCGAATACCAGTTCGGAATAAATACCGGACACAACAACAGCTGACGGCATGCCACAGCACGTCTAGATACTGAGGGGCTGCTCACCCCCTGTGCTTCACCGAAGGAGTACTGGACCATGAATTTCCACAGGGTTTTACACCTGTGAATATAGAGGCATACGACGGAACAACAGACCCAGGGGTCTGGATCAAGGATTTTATCCTGCATATACACATGGCTGTTGGGGATGACCTCCACGCCATCAAATACCTTCCCCTCAAACTAAAGGGACCATCTCGACACTGGTTGAAAAGCCTCCCCGAAAATTCAATTGGGAGTTGGGAGGAACTTGAGGACGCTTTCAGGGCTAATTTTCAAGGGACTTATGTCCGGCCTCCGGATGCGGACGATTTAAGTCACATAATCCAACAGCCCGGAGAGTCCGCCCGCAAGCTTTGGAACAGATTCCTCACTAAGAAGAATCAAATTGTCGACTGTCCGGATGCCGAAGCCTTAGCGGCATTCAAACACAGCATCTGCGATGAGTGGCTCTCCAGACACCTCGGCCAAGAAAAGCCAAGGACAATGGCAGCCATAACAAGCCTCATGACCCGCTTTTGCGCGGGTGAAGATAGCTGGCTAGCCCGTAAAGGCACCAGCAATCCCAGTACATCCGAAGTAAGGGATGGCAACGGGAAGCCACGGCGTAATAGAAACAAACGTCAAAACAAGGAAGATATCCCGGACAACACAATGGTAAATGCCGGATTCAGGGGCTCTCAACCCGATCAGTCAAAGAAGCCAATTAAAGGCAGTAAAGAGGGACCGTCCGGTCTGAACAGAGTCCTGGACAGACTGTGCCAAATTCATGGCACCCCCGACAAACCTGCAAACCACACGCACAGAGAGTGCTGGGTCTTCAAGAAGGCCGACAAATTAAACGCCGAACACAAGGGAAGGGAAAAACCAAGTGAAGACGAGGATGAACCTCGCCAGCCGAACACTGGGGGACAGAAAAATTCCCACCAGAGGTTAAAACAGTAAGCATGATCCACGTGACTCATACATCCACGAGAAGGCACGAACGCGTGCTCAGAGACGCGTACGATATAGAGCCCATCGTACCCACACCTAACTACTAGCTGACTTGTTCAATCACCTTCGATCACACGGACCGCCTGACTAGTATTCGGCGCGGAGGATCAGAGGCCTTGGTGCTTGACCCAATAATCAACGGATACCATCTCACCCACGTCCTCATGGACGGCGGCAGTAGTCTCAATCTAATATACCAGGGCACTGTCCACAGGATGGGGATAGACCCATCCAGAATTAGTCAAAGCAGCGCCACCTTTGAAGGGGTGATACCAGGCGTTGAAGCCTACAGCAGGGGCGCCATCGTACTGGAGGTAACATTCGGCTCCCCAGGCAACTCCAGAAGCGAAGAACTACTCTTCACTATCGCACCCTTCCGCTTCAGCGCAATACCACACTATGCCTACCTTACACTCAAGATGCCTGGTCCACATGGCGTCATCACCATTAACGGAAACACAGAGCGCTCTTCACGCGCAGAGGAATACGTGACGGCTCTAGCGGCCGAACTATAAGCGGCCTCCGATACCAAAAAACATGACTGGTCGTCAAGACCACGGACACGGTTAGACAAGTCCGGCAGCCTGGATAAAAATGAACCAGGGCGTCGTATATGTAATCCCATAGAGGACACTAGGGGCTATAAATATTTAATATAGCCCCACACTTGGCTCAACCTTACTGGCAGGCCAACGTCTTACACTTTTACTATCCATCACATACTTACGTTGTACTCTCCTACATGAGTTTTCTTTTTTACAGACAACATTCGCGCGATACCCTTCCAGGATATGGCACAACGGAGACAAAGGCGCAGACGTGCAGCAGGGCCCCGCTCAAAAGGTTTCTCTTTAGATTAAGCCCCTGTGTAAACCTTTTCTATTGCCTCTTGTTGTTAAAACATCCCGTGGGTTCCATACCCACAGAGGATACTGCCGTTATTGGCATTTCGCCATGACAGACTAATGCACGTACCTGGAACTACAGGGTTTATAATGAATGGGCATTCTTCAACCCATTTTCTGTTATAAAGTCCGAATACCTTCGGGAGTGTTCGGCGTCACAAGTTTGTCCTTATATGCATCAGCTCTGAATCATGTCTTTGGTCAAATGTTGGGTTTGCCCGGCTCCTGGGTTTGCCGCCTTATGTTCTATTCTTATCGGCTAAGGCGGCCAAAGGAGAACTACTGCGATTGTGCCCTGGTTATTCCGGATGAGCACCTCTGTAGAGAAAGTCGAAAACTGACTGTCATGATACAGCGCGAGACTGTTCAACCACTCAAAGACTTATCGGAATCTTTAGGCTCCCTCCGCATTAACGAAGGACCGTTTCCCGGTCATGTACACATGCGCCCGTATTCGTATGCACGCGAAGGTACCAGGGGCTACATAGTAGCCCCACCGTTAGACTCCCATGGCTAAGCGACGTGCGATTGCAGCTATATAGTACGGTTGCCTAGTTCGACGTGCGATCACCTCCTTAACGGACCAAGACGTTGGATCAAGTGTGATTACGCATATTTTTCGTGAACACCCCCGCATTGTATGCATGGGGGATGAAGCCAATGACTGCTAACTTTCGGATCACATATATATATATATATATAAATGGCCACACAGGAGACACAATAATACTTTCAGGCAAAAAGTATAAATATAGCCTTATAACCAAAATAACATTGTTTTTACAATGATTTGATCTGTCACTCGAATAATACATTCTTTGAGCACTGCGCCTCTATTAAGCGGGCACCTTCTGTTACCTGTGCCAAGTAGTGCTCGGCCGGATACTGGCCTCCCGCCAGATTCTGGGTCGCTACAACGGTGGTCACCATATCTGTCCAATATGCTTTACCGTGGGCAAGAGCCATTTGCACACCCTCTATGCACGCCGACCTCCTCATGGCATTGATCTGAGGCACGACCCCAAGGAACAGCTGCACCAAACCAAAGTAACTGTCCGGCTTAGGCCCCTTTGGCCAAAGATGGTCTATTACAGACCGCATTGCAAAGCCTGGACAACCTATGAAGCTCCGCCATAGCAGCCATCTTCTCACTTAACGGCAGCGGGCGCGCGGGATCATTAAATTGTGACCAGAAAAGCTTCTCCACCTCTTTATCACCTTGATCCTCAAAAAACTTGGCTGCATCAGCGGTACTCTTCGCCAAGTCCGCATACGCATCTGCAGGACTCCAACGTCCATCCAGGGGAGTATACTTCGGATCCAAAAACTTCGTCCGCAGTAAGTAGGAGCCCCCAGCCGCGATTTTACCGACCTGTTGAAGCTCCTCCCGCACACCCCTAACATCGGTCCGCATCTCCTTGGTGGCATTAAGCGCCTTGTTCAGGTTGGCCGAACTAGCCTTCTGCTTCTTTTCAAGGAGTTCATATCGGTCGACGGCATTTTTCTACTCTACAACCATTTTGGCTATCTTTTCCTCGCTTCGGCGATGAGCAGCCTGCTCGGCTCTCAATTCTTCGGCCGCCTTTAGGGCAGCTGCACTTCTAACCCGAGCTTGTTCCTTGGCCTGGGCAAGTTCCACCCTCAGGGCTTCCACGGCAGCAGCACCATCTACAGTCCAAGCATATTGCATTAATATTATGCCCCTCTCATATTTTCCTATACAACTTAATAAGGAAAGTAGAGCACATACCTTGTGAATCGTCTAGCTGCCTGTTCACCAACGTGATATCGGCATTAATAGATCCGATCTGCCTCCTTAGCTCGGCAACTTCAACGGACTGGTCGGCTGCCGGACCCTCAGATACCTGCGCATTGGCACAAGCACAATCATTACTATATGATCCCCCGTTTGCCGCCTAGGGCGGGCAACCAGAGTCTTAGGGGCTACTATCCATATGGAGCACACATAGCGCGTGCCTCACAGCCAGAAACTAGTGTATTTTTCACTACATACCTCAAAGCCTCTGAGCAGGCTCGTAAATGCTTCATTCAAACCGCTTGTGGTGGATGAAATCTTCTTGAGCACCGTCTCATTAATGAGCGGTGCTCCTCCGAGAGTGCAGCTCGCTCCAGAAGGCTTGTCAGCATATCTGGCCGGACATCAAACTGTGCTGGTCCCTTATCATCGCCCATCGTGGGAGCCAAGCGCTCCGGGCTCAGGGCGGCTGACGTATTGGCTTCCGGCTTCGGCAGATCCGGACTTCTCCCTGACGACACCTCGGTGTCGCCCGCTTGATGAGGCGGAGAGGTGGGTGGGGTCTCGCTCTCCATCATCTCCAGAGGAAGATCCCCCGAAGACAAACTCTATTGAGAAAAGCTGCTAGCCGGACTACAAAAGACGAATCCTGGTTATTGATCTCGGAGAAACGCAATACCTTTGAATTAACAATTAACTTACAGCTCGGTGGAGGGCTGGCCTATTGGCGGGCATGACGCGGTGAGGGTGCCCGTCGTGGCAGAGCCCCCTGGTGATACCTTTTTGTCACACCCAATATGCGATACTATCCTAAAGAGACTCGAAGGTCCCACCAAGGATAGAACCGCATACTGAAACGCTTTTGCAAGGTGGATATCATTACATCAACATTACATAATGGATGGGGATACATACAAGAGGCATACAATGCCACACGAATACAACATCATCTTGCATAAGAGCACCATCCGACTACGGATGAAACACAAACAGAAACTCAAACGACATCCACCCTGCTACCCAGGCTGCCGACCTGGAACCTATCCCCTGATCGAAGAAGAAGCAGAAGAAGAACTCCAAAACAAGCAAACATCGCTCTCGCGTCATGGTCATCGCATAATCCTGTACCTGCAATTGTTGTTGTAGTAATCTGTGTGCCACGAGGACTTGGCAATCCCATTACCATGGGTATCAAGACTAGCAAAGCTTAATGGGAAAGGAAGGGGTAAAGTGGTGAGGTTGCAGCAGCGACTAAGCATATATGGTGGCTAACATACGCAATTAAGAGCGAGAAGAGAGCAAACGGAACGGTCGTGAAGCTAGCAATGATCAAGAGGTAACCCTGAACTCCTACTTACGTCAAACATAACCCAAAACCGTGTTCACTTCAAACGACATCCACCCTGCTAGCCCAGGCCGCCGACCTGGAACCTATCCCCTGATCGAAGAAGAAGCAGAAGAAGAACTCCAAAACAAGCAAACATCGCTCTCGCATCATGGTCATCGCATAATGCTATACCTGCAACTGTTGTTGTCGTAATCTGTGAGCCACGAGGACTCAGCAATCCCATTACCATGGGTATCAAGACTAGCAAAGCTTAATGGGAAAGGAAGGGGTAAAGTGGTGAGGTTGCAGCAGCGACTAAGCATATATGGTGGCTAACATACGCAATTAAGAGCGAGAAGAGAGCAAATGGAACGGCCGTGAAGCTAGCAATGATCAAGAGGTGATCCTGAACTCCCACTTACGTCAAACATAATTCAAAACCGTGTTCACCTCCCGGACTCCGCCGAAAAGAGACCATCACGGCTACACACACGGTTGATGCGTTTTAAATTCGAATCAGGTGTCAAGTTATCTACAACCGGACGTTAACAAATTCCCATCTGCCACATAACCGCGGGCACGGCTCTCGAAAGTTTATACCCTACAGGGGTGTCCCAACTTAGCCCATCACAAGCTCTCACGGTCAACGAAGGATATTCCTTCTCCCAAGAAGACCCGATTAGTCTCGGAATCCCGGTTTACAAGACATTTCGACAATCGTAAAACAAGACCAGCAAAGCCGCCTGATGCGCCAACAATCCCGATAGGAGCTACGCATATCTCGTTCTCAGGGCAACACCGGATACATCAAGCTACGAGTAAAACCATACTTCGAGTTTCCCCGAAGTGGCCCCGCAGACTGCTCGGTTTAGACTAGCACTTAGAGAAGCACTGGCCCGGGGGGGGGCTAAAATAAAGATGACTGAGGGAGTCCTGGACTAGGGGGTGTCCGGACAGCCGGACTATCATCGTCCGCCGGACTCCAATACTACGAAGATACAAGATTGAAGACTCCGTCCCGTGTCCGGATGGGACTTCCCTTGGCGTGGAAGGAAAGCTTGGCGATATGGATATGTAGATCTCCTACCATTGTAACCGACTCTGTGTAACCCTAGCCCTCTCCGGTGTCTATATAAACCGGAGGGTTTTAGTCCGTAGGACACAACAACCATTACAACAATCATACCTTAGGCTAGCTTCTAGGGTTTAACCTCCTTGATCTCGTGGTAGATCCACTCTTGTACTACCCATATCATCAATATCAATCAAGCAGGAGTAGGGTTTTACCTCCATCGAGAGGGCCCGAACCTGGGTAAAAACATCGTGTCCCTTGTCTCCTGTTACCATCCGCCTAGACGCACAGTTCGGGACCCCCTACCCGAGATCCGCCGGTTTTGACATCGACTTTGGTGCTTTCATTGAGAGTTCCTCTGTGTCGTCACCGATAGGCTTGATGGCTTCTTCAATCAACAACAACGCCGTCCAGGGTGAGACTTTTCTTCCCGGACAGATCTTCGTACTCAGCGGCTTCGCACTGCGGGCTAATTCACTTGGCCATCTGGAGCAGATCGAAAGCTACGCCCCTGGTCGTCAAGTCAGATTTGGAAGCCTAAACTTCACGGCGGACATCCGCGGAGACTTGATCTTCGATGGATCCGTTCCGCAGCCGAGCGTGCCGCACTGTCGCGATGGGCACGATCTAGCTCTGCCGCTGGATAGTGCCTTGGAGGCCGCACATGAATCCGCTCCGACCCATAGTTCGGAGCCGATCGCGCAGATCGAGGATGAGTGGCCGGACACCGCCTCGGGAGCCGCAACATCCGCGGCGATGGAGCCGAACACTGACCTTGTCCCCTATAAAGCTCGTGACTCCGAGGTGCCGGACTCCCTGCCGGACTCCGAACCTCCTGCACCCCTGCCAATCGTATCCGATTGGGCGTCGATCATGGAGTTCACCGTTGTGGACATCTTTTAGCACTCGCCCTTTGGCGACATCCTAAATTCGCTAAAGCATCTCTCTCTATCCGGAGAGCCCTAGCCGGATTATGGCCAGGATGGTTGGGATGCGGACAACAAAGAAATTCAAAGCCCACCCACCACCCACTTTGTAGCCACTGTCGACGATCTAACCGACATGCTAGACTACGACTCCGAAGACATCGACGGTATGGATGACGATGCCGGAGACGATCAAGAACCAGCGCTCATAGAGCACTGGAGGGCCACCGCAACCCATGATGTATATATGGTGGATACCCCAAAAGGAAGCGATAACGAGGACCAACAGGGCGCGGCAAAGGATAATCCCGCCGATAAACAACCAAAATGGCGACGCAGACGCCGCCCTAAGTCCCGCCTCGACAACAACAACACTCCTAATGACCCAGCAATAGAGCAGGGCAAACCAGTGGACGACGAACATGCAGCCAAGCAACCGTCCGAATAGGACGAATTGGATAATCAATCCATGCCCGGCAAAACCAACAGTCCAGACGACCTCACGCCGGACACCACCGGAGAATAAGAGCCTTCGCAAAAGACTCATCGCCACTGCAAGAAGTCTGAAGAAGGAAAAATAGAAGCTCAAAACAGCGGAAGACATACTTAGAATGAGGTGGAGCAAAGTGCTCAAAACTGCAGACAAATACGGCAATGGCCATTAATCAAAGAGCTACCCGAAGCGCAAGCTGCTGCCAGAATTCGACGAGGAAGCCATAGAGCCCCCACAATCAAAAAACAAAGAGGCCGCCTGGCCGGATAGATGGCCAGATGATAGGCCAAAAACTATAAGCGGCGCCGCACACAAGCCGGCCCATGATCCTGGGAAAACAGATGACCCAGCCAGGTCCATTTACGGGCCAAAAAAGAGGGCCCCAGGAAGCAACACAACACGCCAAGTGTTCGAAGACAGCGGTACACCCAAATATAGGGGCGCCGCACACCCACTATGTTTCACCAATGAGGTGCTGGATCATGAATTCCCAGCAGGGTTTAAACCCATAAACATAGACGCTTACGACGGAACAACAGACCCGGGAGTCTGGATAGAGGATTATATACTACACATACACATGGCTAGAGGAGATGACCTCCACGCCATAAAATATCTACCCCTCAAGCTCAAAGGGCCAGCTCGGCATTGGCTCAAAAGCCTCCCAGAAAACACTGTTGGAAGTTGGGAAGAGCTTGAGGACGCGTTTAGAGCAAATTTTCAAGGGACTTATGTCCGCCCTCCGGATGCAGACGATCTAAGTCATATAACTCAACAGCCCGGAGAGTCAGCGCGCAAATTCTGGAACGGGTTCCTTACTAAAAAGAACCAAATAGTCGATTGTCCGGACGCCGAAGCCTTAGCAGCTTTCAAACACAACGTCCGAGATGAATGGCTCGCCAGACACCTCGGCCAAGACAAGCCGAGGACAATGTCCGTGCTAACAAGCCTCATGACCCGCTTTTGCGCGGGGGAAGACAGTTGGCTAGCAAGATACAGCACCAGCGACCCAAGTACATCCGAGATCAGAGATCGAAACGGAAAATCACGGCGCAGAAAAGATCAGCTCCGGAATAAAGAGAAAAGCCCAAAGAACACGGCGGTCAACGCCGGATTCAAAAGCTCACGGCCAAACAACAAAACACTGCCTCTTAAGGACAACAGTGACGAGCTATCCAACTTAAACAAAATTTTGGATCGGATATGTCAAATCCACAGTACCTCCAGAAGGCCTGCAAACCACACCCACCAAGATTGTTGGGTTTTCAAACAGTCCGGCCGACTCAACGCCGAACACAAGGGGCTTGACGCACCAAGCGAGGACGACGACGAACCCCACCAGCAGGGCACCGGAAAAAAAGACTTTCCCAAGTGAAGTCAAAGCAGTAAACTCACTTCATGTGATAATACGGAAAAACAATGCGGCACCCGCTAAGATGGGTCTCGCACGGTCCACCCCAGCGGAACCTCGAGATTGGATGTCAAAACCAATCACTTTTGACCACCTGGATTTTTCCAGAAGTGTTCGAAATGCAGGATGGACTGCTCTGATATTGGATCCTATAATCGACGGACTACAATTTACACAAGTCCTGATGGACGGCGGCAGCGATTTAAACCTGTTATATCCGAACACAATCCGCAAGTTGGGGATAGACCTAACTACAATTCAACATAGCCGCACTTCCTTTAAAGGAGTGACGCCAGGCCCTTACGCCAAGTGCACAGGCTCCCTATTACTAGAAGTTGTGTTCGGGTCACCGAACAACTTCCGACGCGAAAACTAATCTTTCATGTCGCCCCATTCAAAAGTAGCCATCAAGCACTATTGGGACGTGAAGCTTTTGTCCGCTTTAACGCCATACCACATTACGCGTCTCTTACACTTAAAATGCCCGGTCCACGTGGCATCATTTCATTAAGAGGGTCATTCAAAGACCCCGGACACGGCTAGACGAGTCCGGCATAAATAAGCTAGGGGCTCCCTAGCCGCACACCCCTTCACAAGGGGCTGTGCGTATAAGCAATAATGAGCTAATATAGACTCCGCTTTATTCATTTATTAATATTTTTCATGCACTTTTTCGCACGATTTCCTTTCAAACTAAGTTCCTCTCTTTTTACAGATGAACAACGTGCATACTCGTCCAGGATAACGGCACAACGGAGACACAGGCGCAGACGTGCAGTAGGGACCCGTCGCAAGGATTCTTTTCAGATTAAGACCCTGCGTAAACCTTTTTTACTGTCTCTTGTTGCTATACTCCCCTGGCTTTTCATTATAACCAGAGTGGAGACTGATGTTTTGGCATCGGCCGCGTCAGAAGACCTCGCCTGTACCAGGACACTAGGGGTTTAGGGCATTGTTCTGCCCATTATTATAAAGACCGAGCACCTTAGGGAGTGTTCAGCGTCTCGAGTTAGGCCTTATATGTATCAGCTCCGAATCATGTCTTTGGTCAAATGTTGGGTTTGCCCGGCTCCTGTGTTTTGCTGCCTTACATTCCGTATGATCGGCTAACGCGGCACCAGGAGAACTACTGCGATTGTGCCCTAGTTCGGCTGGGTGAGCACCTCAGTAGAGAAAGCCGAAAACTGACTATCATGATACAACGAGAGACTGGTCAACCACTCGATCGACCACCGGAATGTTTAGAATTCCTCCGCTTTGACGAAGGACCGTTTCCCGGTCAGGCACACACGCTCCCTGAATTTGGAGAGTGCGGTGCCCCCAGGGGCTATATCGTAGTCCCACCCTCGAACTCCAATGGCTAAGTGAACGTGATAAAGCATCATAGTCCGGTTGCCTCGTTTGCTACGCTACCACCTCCTTAACAGGATCGAGATGTCGGATTAAGTGTGAAAATGCGCTATTTTTTGCGAACACCCCCGCACCTTGTGCGTGGGGGCTGAAGCCGAAGACTGCCATCTTTCAGGTTATACACACGTATACATAAACGGCCGCATAGGAGATATTCCAATACTTGAACGCACAAGTATAAAAAGCGATTACATCATAACCATTGTTTTACAAAATAAAACGTTCATTTGAACGTGACATTTTTCGAGCACTGCGACTCTATTACATGAGCACCACGCATAACTTCCCCAAAACAGTGCTCGGCGGGTAACCGGCTCTCGTCCGAACCCTGGGTCGCAACAGCGGTGGCGTCCATCTCTGTCCAAGTGTCTTCACACGGGCGAGGAACATCCGCGCACCCTATATGCAGGCCAACCGCTTCATCAACTTGATATGCGGCACCGCCCCAAGAAACTGCTGCAATAAGCCAAAATAGCTCGTCGGCTTGGGCCTCTCCGGCCAGACATGAGTCACGATATCCGTCATGGCAAGTCCGGACAACCTATTCAGCTCAGCCCATTCGGCCAACTGATCGGTCAGCGGAAGTGAACGATCCGGACTATGGAATTGAGACCAAAATAGCTCTTCCATCTTGTGATCCTTCTGACTTCGGAAGTGCACAACGGCATCCGCCGCACTCGCCGCTAAGTCCATATATGGATCCTCTAGACCCCACAGCTGGCCAAGCTGGGCATACTTTGGATCCGTAAACCTGCAGCGTAGCAGAAAAGGCTTTCCAGCCACAATGTCTCCGGCCTGACGCAACTCCTCCTTTATAGCCCGCATTGCAGAACGGGCATCCTTGGCTTCGGCGGTGGCCGTCCCCAGGTCTTCTCGCTCCGATAGGCGCTCCTTTTCAAGAGCCTCATTGCGGTCGGTAGCATCCTTCAATTTAACGGCCAATTCGGCCATCTCTTCCCTGCTTCGGCAGTGTGCAGCCCTTTCGGCTTCTAACTCCTCGGCCACCCTGGAGGCAGCCGCATCACTCCTTCTGCTTGCTCCTTGGCTTGAGCAAGTTCTGCCCGAAGGCTCTCCACAGCAGCAGCACCATCTGCGTCAAGCATAAATATTGTAAGAGGCGGGCTTTTGCTCCCTTAATAGGTGACTGCGGAGACACAATTTACCTTGCGACTCGTCAAGTCGCTTGTTGACTAGCGCGATGTCCACATCCGCAACATCGAGTTGCCGCATTAATTCAGCAACTCAATCAGTCCAGCTAGCCCCCGGACTATCCGCCACCTGCATAGGAAAGGCGACACTCAATACCTGCGATTTTGATCCTCGGCACACTGTCACTTTCGACAACCTACCGAGTCTCAGGGGCTACTATCTATACAGGGCGCACTTTCATGTGCAAAACTGTCAAAAAGGTGCGTCGTTTTTACGTACCTCAAACCCTGCCAGTAAACTCCTGACGGCATTATGCAATCCGCTTTCGGCAGATGAAATCCTTCCAATCACCGCACTCATCAATGCACGGTGATCTTCTGAGATGGATGCCCTCTCAAGTAGATCCTTCAGCTCCCCCGGCCGAACACTAGTCGGCGCCGAACTCTTCGGCTCTACCGGGCTTGGGGATACCCTCTGTGACGACACTTCAGGCTCGTCCTCCCTATCCGACGGCGCAGCAGACGGAGGTGTCTTGCTCTCCATCATCTCCGGACGAAGATCCCCCGAAGACGAGCTCATTTGAGAAGGTCGCAGATCCGAACTACAAGGTAAAAATTTCGGTTATCCTCAGAAGCACAAATAGGGATGTTTCTCATTAATGAACTCCCCCTTTTCTACTCACGGCTCGCTGGAGGGCTGATTCTTTAGAGAAGACTGTGCGGCCGGGACCTCCCCGGACGCAGGACCCTCTGGTGAACATTTCTTCCCCCGCTTAGGGGCTTTGGCCTCCGGGTCTTTGGAGGCGGTCCTCTTCTCCCCCTGGAGGGAGGGATTCTCGATCCCCCCTTCTTCAAGCGCCCCCTTGGGCGGGGCGGTAGCTCCTCTATTTTCCCCTTCGCCTTCTTCTGAAGGCGCAACCTCCAACATCCTGACTAGCACGGGATCAGGCGCGGTCTCTGGGAGGGGGGCCGGACACCGTATCAGCTTTGCTTGCGCTATCCACTCCTGTTGCAGGATAACGGGTTAAAAGGAGAATTGTAGAAAAGCAAACAAATGGTACGTTCAAACACTGGGCTACTTACTTGAGTATCCGAGTGATTGTAGCTTAGGCCGGCATCCTCGGTCAATTCCGGACACGCCGCCTGTGGTCCGAAGAATAACTTGTACGTCTCCACGGGTGTCGTACCCATAAAGTGTTGGAGAATCCGTGGTCCCTCCGGATTGAACTCCCATAGCCGTAGAGGACGGCGTTTGCAGGGCAGGAGACGCCTAATTAGCATAACCTGTATCACCACGACCAGATCGATCTCCCTCGCCTGGAGGTCTCGAATCCGGCCCTGCAATAGGGGCACGTCTTTTGATGGCCCCCAGTTGAGCCCTTGGTTGACCCATGACATCAACCGTCGAGGAGGTCCCGAGCGGAATATGGGCGGCGGCTTCTGCCTGCTGCCCTTCGGAGCGGTGATATAGAACCACTCCTTCTGCCACAAGCGGAGCTCCTCTTGGAAGGAGCCCTCGGGCCACAGCGCATCGGCCCTCCTGCTTATGGCCACCCCGCCGCACTCTGCTTGACGCCCCCCAATCGTCTTCGGCTCCACATTGAAGGTCTTCAGCCACAGGCCGAAGTGGGGGTGACACGGAGGAAGGCTTCACAGACGACAATAAAGGCAGAAATATGGAGGATGGACTCCGGAGCCAAGTCATGGAAATCCATCCCGTAGTAGAACATGAGCCCTCTCACGAAAGGATCCGTCGGGAAGCCTAAACCCCGACGGAGGTGGGATACAAAGATGACATACTCGCCGGGCTCGGGGGTGGGTATGGCCTGCCCTTCGGCGGGCAGCCTGTGCGAAATCTCACAAGACAGGTACTTGGCCTCTCGCAGCTTTAGCACGTCCTCCTCCGTCACGCATCCACTGGCCCTGAAGGTCGGAACTGGACATTGTTGAAGGTCCGAAGCACACGAATCAGGGGCTCTGGGTGTTGGAACTTGGAGCGAGGAGAAGATTCGATGGAGGATTGAAGAAAAGAAACGAGCCTTGGTCCTATTATAAAGAGGGAGAATACCAAGAGCCGTCTTCGTGACCGTTCGGGACTCGCCTTCGATAGAGGGGGCGTGGCGACGGGCGCGATTGGGTTACCCACGTCCGTATTGATGAGGATCCCGGAATAAGGGGAACACGATCTCTGCTTCGACAAGACGTGCCAAGGAAACCGCTTCGCTAGACGCGCTGAGGTGGTGTAATAAAAAACGATTCAAGTAAAGGCTTGGTAGTGGCGTGACGTCACGCTACAAGATACGTCAGCAGATTGAACCTGTGTACATGATATTCTCTCTACGGTGGAATGTGGAAATTATTTTGCAGAGCCGGACACTATCCTGGTGTTCACAATCTTCTATGGATTATTCGGAGGAGGAACCCGCCTTGCAATGCCGAACATTATGCGCGCCGGACTCATCGTCATTGAAGCCAGGTTCAGGGGCTACTGAGGGAGTCCTGGACTAGGGGGTGTCCGGACAGCCGAACTATCATCGTCCGCCAGACTCCAAGACTACGAAGATACAAGATTGAAGACTCCGTCCCGTGTCCGGATGGGACTTTCCTTGGCGTGGAAGGCAAGCTTGGCGATACGGATATGTAGATCTCCTACCATTGTAACCGACTCTGTGTAACCCTAGCCCTCTCCGGTGTCTATATAAATCGGAGGGTTATAGTCCGTAGGACACAACAACCATTACAACAATCATACCATAGGCTAGCTTCTAGGATTTAGCCTCCTTGATCTCGTGGTAGATCCACTCTTGTACTACCCATATCATCAATATCAATCAAGCAGGAGTAGGGTTTTACCTCCATCTAGAGGGCCCGAACCTGGGTAAAAACATCGTGTCCCTTGTCTCCTGTTACCATCCGCCTAGACGCACAGTTCGGGACCCCCTACACGAGATCCGCCCGTTTTGACACCGACAATGACCCTCAAGAGAGCGACTCCCAAGGGAAAAGTAGGTGGTGGTGAGGCAAATGGTAAAACCAAGGTTCGGCCTTGCTGGAGGAGTTTTATTCAAAGCGAACTGTCAACGGGGGTCCCATAAATCACCCAACCGTGTAAGGAACGCAAAATCAAGGAACATAACACCAGTATGATGGAAACTAGGGCGGCAAGAGTCTTCCACCCTTTACCAAGTATATAGATGCATTAATTAAATAAGAGATATTGTGATATCCCAACATAATCCTGTCCACCATGGAGCAATCTTCAACTTCACCTGCAACTAACAACGCTATAAGAGGGGCTGAGGAATGCGGTAAAATAGCCAAACAACGGTTTGCTAGGGAAGGTGAAAAAGGTTAGAGGCTGACATGGCAATTTGGGAGGCTTGAAGAGCAAAATATAGGTAGCGTAGCATAGCGATAGAATGAAGCAACTAGCATAGCAATGATAGTAGTGAGATCCAAGATGACGGTCATCTTGCCTGAAATCCTGCTAGGAAGAAGAACGAGTCCATGAAGAAGAAGAAGCCATGAAGACAAACCAAGCGTAGTCGAACGAATCCTCTGATCGCACGATACAAGAACTATCGAGAAGAAGCACACAACATGGTAAACACACCACACATAGACGAGGCATGATGCTCAAACAAGTATGATGAATGACAAAGCTAGATGAGGCTACTCATGGCAAGAGATGATGCATACAAGAGCAACACATCAAAGCAAGGTTAAATGAGGCCGGAAACAACATATAACAATTCCGGTAAGTCCTCATATGCAAATTTAGAAATTGGTCTAGAACTGAATAAACCTTATGTTAAAGTTGTTAAACAGCAAGTTAAGATGCACCAAGATGATCTAAACGAGATTCTAGTCAAGTTACATATAAGGTTCATTTAATTCGGAGCTACGGCCTAGAAGATATGAGCAAAACAAGTTACACATGGCATTGATGCAAAATGCATACAAACATCAGGCAAACACCTCAAAACAAGGATACAACATGATAATTTGAAACTACATGCAAAATCAACCAAGTTTCATATAGATCACACTTAAAACGGACCAACGGTTCAACACATACACTCTATACAAGTTTAAAGGACAAACTGTCCAGAACAGCAGCTAGGCATCTTGCAAGCACCAAAACAATATGCTACAACATCTCAACGTGAAAACAAAAGGCGTGGACATAAAGTACAGGTAAAGCATGACAAAACATGAACAGTGAGCTATCCCCAGAAAACAATATAACATGCTCAAAAGGACATGGCAAGATTGCAAATAATAACAGTTTCAGACTTAGCAGAAATAACATCAGGTTGCAATGTTTAGGGCTATTAAACAACATGTTACAGGAACTTATCGTGGCAAACCAGAGGCATGGCATGCAAATACTAAAGACAAATAAAAAAACTCCCTTACTGAACTAATTCCAAAGATCAACAGAAAACATGGTAGCATCAATGCAAACATGGCAAGTGATATGACAGATTCAGACATGGCAGGAACAACAATAAATAGGCATGTTGGTGAGCTTGTACCACTCACCACAGAGAAATACATGGCATGGCAAGGTAACCAACAGTAAGAATACATGTTTATGAAGCTAAGAATGGCAAGAGAAAGTTCATAGGGTGCATGGATCACTAGCAAAACACATGGCAAAACTGAACTTAATGTTAACAGGCTGACAGCAACATTATTTAGCAATTTGAGAGCAAGATAACAACAAGCTACAACTGGCTATAAATGCAACCATGGGCACGGATGGATATAGCACGACATTTATAACAAAACATCCTTAGTGAACATCTCCAGATTATGCATAGAACGACTTGTAGCAGTAGGTTTACATAGCAACATGATATAGCAGATTCAGCCTAGCAAAACAGCAACAGCAAGTACCCTACTTCATGAGCTTGATGCACTCACTACAAACTCACAAAAATACATAGATTGTACCAATGTAAAGATGGCATGATGTAGCTCAGAACTCATGTAGACATCAAGCTCATATGATGTACACAAAAAATGCAATGAAAAAGACAAAATAGCAAGTTAAAACAGTTTCAGCAGGTTAACATCATATAGCACTTATGCAACGATGATTAGGGCTTCAAGATTGACTCAACCAATCATGGTACAATGGAATGAAATGAAGATCATCTCCTGATGAACATTTTGATATATCATACATGCGAAATGGAGCTACGAGCAGAAAGTTACGGCATCACTAACATGCACACAATATGTCAAATTTTAGGGACTTGGCAGTTTTTCCGAAAAAAATAGAACAGGTGTCGAATAATAAAACCCGCACGGGGCGGGGTTTAGACAGGCTCTCTCACCCTGGGCCACCTGGGCTGGACGCGGGGAGGAAGGTGGGCTGGAGGGCTGCTGGAGCTGGGCCGGCCTAGGTCGACAAAGAGGCCGGCCCATGCGGGCGCTTGCGAGCGGGACGAGCTCCCAGCTCGGTCCCGACACATGGCGGGGCGGGGGCGCACCGGCGAGGGCGAGGGGCGGCGAGACGGCAGCACAGGACGGGCGGAGGAGGCGGATCTGGGCGGGGGTCGCCGGATCCCACCGGATTTGTGGTTGGAGACGAGGGGAGGCCGGGGCGACGCGAACGGCGGAGAGCATAGCGGGGCGCGGGGCGCTCCGGTGAGCAGCTCCAGCGAGGAGCTCGGGGAAGGCGGCGGCGAAGTCCGGCAATGGGCGGAGGCAGCAGGGCTGGAGGCACGGGAGCTACGCAGGGTAGGGGCGCCTGCGGGTGCGCGGCAGCGGCGGCAGAAGGGAGCTCCGGCAAGAGGCGGAGCTCTCCGGCGAGGACGGGGAGGCACGGCTACGGGGGAGCGGGCGCGCTGGGCCCAGATCCGGACCGGGCCGGGCCGGCTGCGGGCTTCCGCGGGCCGTGACGAAGGTGGGAGGCTGCGGGGTGACGTGGCGGCACCGGATTGGCTGCGGAAGCTGAGGCGGACATGTCCGGCGGCGGGGGTGGATTTGTCCGGCGGCACGAGGAGGAAGAAACTAGGGTTTGACTGCGAAATTTCGGGGGGAGGCACCTATTTATAGGTAGAGGGAGCTAGGAGACTCCAAATGAGGAGCGGTTTTCGCCCACACGATCGTGATCGATCAACCGAGAGTGTGGAGGGGGTTTGGATGGGCTAGGTGGGCTGTGGGAATAGGTGTTGGGCTGCAAAGAGAAAGCGGTTCACGGGCTACGCGGTTAACCGTTGGGGCATCAAACGACCTCCAAATGGCACGAAAGTTGACAGGCGTTCTACCGGTGGTGTACCAAGGCCGCTCGACAAATCACAGTCCATTCCGAGAATATTTAACACCCGCTCACAACAAGAGACAAAAGGGGAACGCCGGAGGACATAGGAGTGTTGGATCGCAAAACGAACAACGGGGAAAATGCTCGGATGCAAGAAACGAACACGTATGCAAAATGAAATGCACATGATGACATGGCAATATGCAACACGCAAGCAAATGACATGGCAACCACGGCGAATAAACGGAGAACACCTGGCGCATCGAATCCGAGGCATTACAAGTCTCCTCCACTAACAAGAGATCTCGTCCCGAGATCTTAGGAACGAGACAGAAGGGAAAAAGGATGAGGTGAAACAAGAACTCAAGAGAAGAAGCAAAGAATCGAGAGCACTCAAGAAGAAGAGAGGAATGACGAGAATGACGAGAATCAAAAGCTCACGGAATCAGATAGACTATGAACCACTCCGGTTAGAACGAGATAAGACACGAATAAGACTGAAAGGATTTAGGCAGCACTCCGGCTGAAACATGGAGGAATAGAACACGAGCTTGAGAGGATGGAATGATACTTGATGAAGACATGACACAAAACCTCCTGAAAGAATTGAGAGAGTTGAATGAAAAGAACGAAGAAGAAAATGACAACTTGTGCCACGAATGAAATTGAAAGCATCTTTAGAAGGAAGGTTTAAATGGAGTTGTTGAGAAAATCAACAACGAAAAGAATAAGCTTGTTGTGGACTTATGGAAAACATCTCAAAATTATGAGGTGATAACCGACCACAAGCGGAAAAGATTGAATAACTGAGAAGAACAAAGGAATGCAAAGCTCCACTTCAGAAGAAAATGAAGAATTATTTTCACTTCGAGACGCGAGACGAAAAGATACATGAACTCCTCCAACAAAATCTTAATGAACACTTGAAGAATGAATTAAATCAAGAAGAACCACCGTGAAGAACTCCGGTGACAAAAAGGATGATGAGATAGAAATGAAGGATGAAAGAATAAAGATTCAAGCCCTGCGGTGATCTAGATGGAGGTTTCGACGAAATGGCCGAGGAAATTTTAACTCCGGAAAAGAAAAGATGAAAACACTTGGAACTAGAATTTATTCCTCACAAACAAACTCCGAAGGAAGGGATTAATCACTTGATGAAAGAAGAATAAGAATTACGTTATGCTTATCCTCCACCAATTAAATTGATGCGAAGCAATGGATTTGCATACTACCTATTCGCGTTGGAAAAGATCAAGGGGGGATATAGCACGAAAATTTGAGAAAGTCTTCTTGAACCACCAGTAGGATTGGAAAGAACGAATGAATTAATATGATAATCAAAGAAAAAGAATCTTGAACGAACCATCGTAAGAATTTGAACATGACTGATGAAAGAGACTGAATCACCGGGAAGAATTAGAGAACAAATATGCTTGAGGGGATTTAGATGCAAAAGAACGAAGAGATAACAAGCTGATTAAAGAATACTTGACAGATACGCCAGGGTAAATATAGAAAGATAGCTGGAATGATGGCCTCCGGTGAAACGAAACAGAAATCAACTCCTGAAATACTCCAGATGGATGAAAAGAATTTCTGACAAACGGGATAATTTGCGAGGATAACAAGACGTAGAACCACGCGTCCTCGAGAGAACGGGCAAGATTTAGAGGAAAAACTCTTCTTCGGTCTTCAAACAACGACGAGAAACACCACCAAAATTTGTTAAAGCACTCCGGGAGAACGAAAAGCGAAGAGGTTGAGGCAACAATGAAAAGAACTTGAAAGCGATCTTGGAGAAGGCATGTGACTGATGAAATTCATTCTTACGTCACACTTGAAAAGAATTTGAGAATAACCCCGGGAGAATTAGAAGAGTCGGGTAAGATCCTGGTAAAAGACCTGTTGGTTAGGGCCCACTGAAAAGGAACACACCGTTGGAAAGGGATGTTGAACAGATAGATGATGCATTGGAACAAATGAAATATTTGAATGAGGTGACACCCTCGAATTAATTCGAACACAGAGGAATCTCTTGAGATGTCTTGAGAACTCTGAACAGATAAACTGACGAGAGGCGAACAAGCAAGGGGAAAACATTTGAGCCGAGGAAAAGAATATGATCAACACCGAAAAACTTGAATTGAATCCACCGAAAAAGAAAAAGATATGACGAATGATGAACGAGATGAGAATTCACCGGTTCAAATAATTAAGGGAAGACTAAAGAGGCTCCACACGAATGAAATTGATGGTCGAAAGAGACTCAGACTCCGGGAAGAAGATGGTGGGAGGGCGGGAAAACAAAGGCAACTTGGAAGGGAAAAAACCAATGAATAACTTCAAGCGGAAACACCGGTTGAAAGAAGGCAAAGGCTTCACACGAGTAGGGTGCATACTCGATTATGGACTCCGGCTCCGAGAAGAAAAAGGGGTGGGCGGGTGGGAAAAAGAAACCAACTGAGGATTGAACTCAAAGATGAAGAGGCTCGAGTCAACTTGACGAGAAATGAACCAGATAAAAAGAGCTGAGAACCAATGATCCGAAAACCAACTACATGATCCTAAAGAAAAAATTGAAGGGGAAGAGAAGTAATTCAAAACACCTACGTCAAGATTCCTCACTAGAGGGACGAAGGGGCTGAGGAGTAAAAAGAATTCCTACTCTCCGATATAACTAGACTCCAAAAATAGTTCTCTTCTAGACTCAACAACGGCCAAACTACATGATCAATCAAGGAGGCTCCTATGGTCGGTCGGGGCTCTGATACCAACTTGTCATCTCCCAATATGCGATACTATCCTAAAGAGACTCGAAGGTCCCACCAAGGATAGAACCGCATATTGAAACGCTTTTGCAAGGTGGATATCATTACATCAACATTACATAATGGATGGGGATACATACAAGAGGCATACAATGCACACGAATACAACATCATCTTGCATAAGAGCACCATCCGACTACGGATGAAACACAAACAGAAACTCAAACGACATCCACCCTGCTAGCCCAGGCTGCCGACCTGGAACCTATCCCCTGATCAAAGAAGAAGCAGAAGAAGAACTCCAAAACAAGCAAACATCGCTCTCGCATCATGGTCATCGCATAATCCTGTACCTGCAACTGTTGTTGTAGTAATCTGGGAGGAACGAGGACTCAGCAATCCCATTACCATGGGTATCAAGACTAGCAAATATTAATGGGAAAGGAAGGGGTAAAGTGGTGAGGTTGCAGCAGCGACTAAGAATATATGGTGGCTAACATACGCAATTAAGAGCGAGAAGAGAGCAAACGGAACGGTCGTGAAGCTAGCAATGATCAAGAGGTGATCTTGAACTCCTACTTACGTCAAACATAACCCAAAACTATGTTCACTTCCCGGACTCCGCCGAAAAGAGACCATAACGGGTACACACACGGTTGATGCATTTTAAATTCGAATCAGGTGTCAACTTATCTACAACCGGACGTTAAAAAATTGCCATCTGCCACATAACCGCGGGCACGGCTCTCGAAAGTTTATGCCCTGCAGGGGTGTCCCAACTTAGCCCATCACAAGCTCTCATGGTCAAAGAAGGATATTCATTCTCCCAGGAAGACCCGATCAGTCTCGGAATCCCAGTTTACAAGACATCTCGACAATGGTAAAACAAGACCAGCAACGCCGCCCGATGGGCCGACAATCCCGATAGGAGCTGCACATATCTCGTTCTTAGGGCAACACCGGATAAGTCAAGCTACGAGTAAAACTAGACTTCGAGTTTCCCCAAAGTGGCCTCGCAGGTTGCTCGGTTCAAACCAGCACTTAGCGAAGCACTGGCCCGGGGGGGCTAAAATAAAGATGACCCTTGAGAGAGCGACTCCCAAGGGAAAAGTAGGTGGTGGTGAGGCAAATGGTAAAACCAAGGTTGGGCCTTGCTGGAGGAGTTTTAATCAAAGCGAACTGTCATGGGGGTCCCATAAATCACCCAATCGTGTAAGGAACGCAAAATCAAGGAACATAACACCAGTATGACGGAAACTAGGGCGGCAAGAGTGGAACAAAACACCAGGCATAAGGCCGAGTCTTCCACCCTTTACCAAGTATATAGATGCATTAATTAAATAAGAGAAATTGTGATATCCCAACGTAATCATGTCCACCATGGAGCAATCTTCAACTTCACCTGCAACTAACAACGGTATAAGAGGGGCTGAGCAACGCGGTAACATAGCCAAACAATGGTTTGCTAGGGAAGGTGAAAAAGGTTACATGCTGGCATGACAATTTGGGAGGCTTGAAGAGCAAAAGATAGGTAGCGTAGCATAGCGATAGAATGAAGCAACTAGCATAGCAATGATAGTAGTGAGATCCAAGGTGACAGTCATCTTGTCACGCCCAATATGCGATACTATCCTAAAGAGACTCGAAGGTTCCACCAAGGATAGAACTGCATATTGAAATGCTTTTGCAAGGTGGATATCATTACATCAACATTACATAATGGATGGGGATACATACAAGAGGCATACAATGCCACACGAATACAACATCATCTTGCATAAGAGCACCATCCGACTACAGATGAAACACAAACAAAAACTCAAACAACATCCACCCTGCTAGCCCAGGCTGCCGACCTGGAACCTATCCCCTGATCGAAGAAGAAGCAGAAGAAGAACTCCAAAACAAGCAAACATCGCTCTCGCGTCATGGTGATTGCATAATCCCGTACCTGCAACTATTGTTGTAGTAATCTGTGAGCCACAAGGACACAGCAATCCCATTACCATGGGTATCAAGACTAGCAAAGCTTAATGGGAAAGGAAGGGGTAAAGTGGTGAGGTTGCAGCAGCGACTAAGCATATATGGTGGCTAACATACGCAATTAAGAGCGAGAACATAGCAAACAGAATGGTCGTGAAGCTAGCAATGATCAAGAGGTGATCATGAACTCCTACCTCCGTCAAACATAACCCAAAACCGTGTTCACTTCCCGGACTCCCCCGAAAAGAGACCATCAAGGCTACACACACGGTTGATGCGTTTTAAATTCGAATCAGGTGTCAAGTTATCTACAACGGGACGTTGACAAATTCCCATCTGCCACATAACCGCGGGCACGGCTCTCGAAAGTTTATACCCTGCAGGGGTGTCCCAACTTAGCCCGTCACAACCTCTCATGGTCAACGAAGGATATTCCTTCTCCAAGGAAGACCCGATCAGTCTCGGAATCCCGGTTTACAAGACATTTCGACGATGGTAAAACAAGACCAGCAAAGCCGCCCGATGCGCCGACAATCCCGATAGGAGCTGCACATATCTTGTTCTCAGGGCAACACCGGATAAGTCAAGCTACGAGTAAAACCAGACTCCG